>NC_051309.1:65971080-66274110 GCF_015220235.1 Choloepus didactylus
ATGAAGAAATGATATAACTATATGACTGAGAAGAAATGGGAAATGATAAGATACTATGGCTGAGGAAACCATCACGCAATAATGGAGACACAGCAACAAAGGCAGAATTTGTCTGAGAAAAAATAAAAACACATTAGAGACTTACATGCACAATTTATTTTAAATGAATGTTCTGTAGCCATGTTTATTTGGATTTAATACATATACCATAATACTCACAATATTATTTCTTATATAATGGCCCCTGAGTTCATTTTATTTTACCAACTTCCATTATAATATTTATTTAGCTGATTCCCATCTTTTTTCCTCATCATTAACCATCAAATATGCATTTTATATTTCTTAACATGATTCTCCAGAGTGTGTTTATTGTTAGACTCATGAATATATTCTGAAATAAAGCATACCTTGGTGATTTATTATGTTTTAAACTAATTCAATTAATCTTTAAAACCCTTTTGTTTACCTGTTGTATTAGTTAGGGTTCTCTAGGGAAACAATCAATGAGAGGTGTCTCTATCAAATTGTAAAAGTGACTCATGCAACTGTGGGTATGCACGAGTCCAAATTCTATAGAGCAGTCAACAAACTGTCAACTCCAAGAAAGATGTCCAATGAACTCCTCAGGAAACGAACCGGCAACTTCGACGAACTCCTCAAGAAATTGTTCACTGGGCAGCTGAAGAAGAAGTGAAGGTCCTTTATCTGTCTCGCTTATAAGTCTTCAACTGATTAATTGGATTAAATCCAGCCAATTGCATTCTCTCATTGTGGAAGACACGCCTTTTGGTGAGTCATCAGTCACAGCTTCAGTCAATTGACTGATGATTTAATAAACCAGCCCGTTGGTTTATTAACCAGCCTCAGACGTCCTCACAGCAGTTGTTAAGCCAGTGTTTGCTTGACCAGACAGCTGGGTACTATCACCTGGCCAAGTTGACAAATGAACCTAACCATCACACCTGTATATATCAATTTTCAGCATTATGAAATCTAAAAATAATGCAGAATTGTGTAGAGAATAGGATAATCTTAAAATTATTAATACTTGCATAGGTGTCTTGATTCTAAACTTTATAGTTTTATATATTTGATGCATGCTCCAACCACCTGCTATAATTTCAACTCTTAATTTTTGATCTATTTATGAAACTCCACCCTACTTGTCTCTCATTTATAAATTTTGTCTTATATAGCATTAGCACACGTAACACTACCTTTGTCAAAAAATTATATATGTATCTTCCATAAATTAAAATATATATCATCAGATCTCTGTCAATGATTAGTATTTTATAATAATTTCTCCTAGTTTTAATTAAAAGAAATTAAAAAGTCCTGAAAAGCTAAGCATTTGTGATAGAAGTATAGGTGGCTGTTTAAATTATTATGAAAAAATTTCCTAATTGGAAGGTAGCCTTCAGATACCTAAATAAAAAAAAAAGCAACAAAAAATTATCTAAATGATAAAACAACCACTAAACTCTTCATATTTCTGCCCTCTATTAAAAAAAATATCAATTTGACTATTGATATTGACTAAAGCTATTTGGAAATAAACAAGCAAGTTTAAAACTGGTATTTTTTAGACTTGCTAAGGTATGAATTACAATACCAATGTATTGCATTGCAAGTTAAAATTTTTAGCCATTGCTTGTTCCATTTTCTCACTGATAGATGACTATTTCTAAGTATCTATCATTAAAATGTATTTTACAATCAATCTCCCTTGATACAGCCTTAAATCCAGCTACCTCATTAAACACTTTGATCTCATTAGCTTCTTAATTTGTCTCTCCATTTCCGTAATGCTACTCTCCAGTACACTCTTCACCCAGAGGCCAAAGAAATCTTTTTAAATTGTGAATCACATCACATCACACAACTCCGTAAAACTTTTCCCATTGCAGTTTGAAGCAAAACATTATTCAAACTAACACCTTACTATATCTTATTAGACTCTGTATTAATCTATCTCTGCTTATATCTTTATAACCATTTTACATCACTCATCCTTCTGCACTCTGATCCAGCACATAGGTTTTCTTTCAGGTCACATTACATCGAATTCTTTCTTGCCTCAAGATCCTTACATTTGCTTCTCCTTCTTCCTTTCTTGGAAACCTCTTTCTTAGTATTTTAATTTCATTTTACCTCTCATTTCTTCATAGAGGTTTACCTTGAAGGCACACAAACACACATAAACACAAAGCCCCACTGCTCTGGCATTTCCTATTACAGCAAGCTGTAGTATTTATTAAAAGTTGTAACTAACTGATTTTTTTCTTGAATTTAATAGACTATGTTGTCTTGCATTAAAGAACCACATATCCAAATCACATACACTAAATGCTAGGAAAATCATGGACACATCCTAGCAGCCATCTCTCAGCACTCACCTACAACTTACCTCCCAGCCTCCTTTTCTACTGTGTGCAAATGTTTCAGTGTGTTTCCATACCATGGCCCAGGGGAGATGTTAGATCTAATGGACCCAGAAAACAGGAACAAGCAGCCCCTGCTGCTTATCAGAGCAGCAAGTCTGAGTGACAGGGTGTGCTCCCCCACTGGATTGTAAAAACACCCCACCCTCAGGGAGCACAGATTCATCTCTCCTCCCCCAAGCAATGTTGGTGATGCAGAGCTGCCATTCACTGACCCTGACCTGGGCAGTTGGCCTCCCCAGGAAGCTGGTCATGATGGAATCTCTTCCCCTGCTCTTTTGGATCCTTTGTGCTGTGTAAGTAGTAAAGCAATTGTTTGCTGAAAGTTCCTTTTGTGCCTGAAGCTGTGTTTTCTCCTTGTAGCAACTTGCTCCACAGCTTTTGGCACAGCAAGTAGTGTTCATGGGGGACATATGGAGTGGGTTGATTTTTTTACCATTCTTTTCAACTCTTTTGCATTCCTTGTATTCACAAGCTTCTTGAGTAACACAGGATCATGGCTTTGTGTTAGCTGAGGGGTTGCCTCTACCATACCAGTCCTTGTTGAAGTACTGACCCACATCCAGGGGTCCTAGAGTGTGCCGTCTCCATCCTTTGGGGGAAGAATAGCAATAAATGGGAATTTGAGAACCCATCCCCCATGAATGCCAGGGAGTTGGCTAGTTGGTTTCACAATGAGATCAATGAGGTTGGGGCTCCCACCACCCAGCGTATACTCCCCTGGCTCATGGCCTCATATATTTCCTCTCATTTGGAAGGAGGCATACCTGCACTCAGGCCACACAGATTGATCTTTTTTTTTTTTTTTTTTGGTTTATAGTTAACATTAATATTTTAATATTTTTGTATCAATTGGATCAAAGGTACCACACCAATGCTAAGTATGAACAATAGGGGTGTATATGGAAACGTATTTTTTATTCTTAGGAAAATGTTACATGTCACAGAAACAAACAAATTTATAAAAGAAGGAAGGCAAGTATGCAAATAATTGTGTTCTACCTGTCAATCAACACAACTTTGGTAAGAATATATAGGTGGTACATGGCCAGGTATCTTGACTAAGAGGACCCCTTTGGACATCTTGAACTTTATATAGCTACACACTTCCATGGAACATAATTGTGCCCCTGTTATCATAAGTCATTTTCTTGGAAGCTTATTTCTGTAATAGTGAAAAAAAGCCCAATCATAATCAATGCTTAAGGGTCACCCTCTGAAAACCTCCCCATTGCCCCTGTGGCCTCTCTCTGTGCTAAACTCTGCAAATAAATTTACTACCTTACCCGTTTCCCACCACTCATGTGAGTCACGACTCCCAAGGATGAGCTTCCCGGGTGCCAAGGGATTATTATCAAGAATTAATCAGGAGGCATTAGGAGAAAGACCTGGAGCAAAAGGGGGAAATTAAATAAAACAGAATTTCTATGGCTAAGAGATTTCACAGAGTCAGGAGGACATTTTGGAGGCCAGTCCCATTCAGGTCTCAGCTAGATCTTGCAAACTGTCATGTTTTGTGAGGCCTCAGACGGGTGCTCCTGGAGTCTGCGGGGTCATCCAGATGGTATGGATGAGCCACATGGCTACATAAAATCAACACCCCTTCAGTGGGTTCTATCTGGGAATCCATGTAAAGCTATTTATCCAATACAACATAGCTATGTTATAAGTCCCATGGTCATGATTCTTGTGCTTCTTTTGCTTGAATGTATAGTTTTCAATTTGCTTGTTGAAATTCCATAAGAACCTCAGAGACCTCGTGGACAAACTCCAAACTCTAACTTGTTGGGAAACTGAAGTAAGTCCTCTGGCAGCTCAATGAAGTCTTTGTCGATGTCCACAAAACAGAAATTAGCCTCTTGAGACAACTCTAGCTTTGATTAGGCCATTGGAATGCTTTGACCAAGCCATTGGAATGCAAGCCCATCAGATATGGGACAGGAGCATCTAAGAAATGTAGGGGAGAGTCTTGGAGTATAGATTCATAGACATGCTCCAATGGAAAGAAAACATGAGCACTACAATCATCTCTGCCACAGTCATCAGTCTCTGGTAATGTGTTATAAAGCATTATTTGAAATTCCAGGAGAGCACAAGGAATAAGCTGAAACACATTCTCCACCCCAAAGCAGTTCGATGACCTCTTTGACAGGAATGTCGAATAGAGGAGGCTTATTGGTGCTTGGTCTTTGGCAGGTTATTGGCCCATAGACCCCAGAAAACTTCAAGGGCCAGTCAGGAGGTGGGAATGGCACCACATAGAGTACATTGTATATTTAGATCTCAAGGTGCAGAGGTGTGGTGACTGCCTGGTGGAATTGCTCTAGCACAATTCTACATGCCTTTATGAAGGACATGGTTTTGATGAGGCAGAAGCACTTAGAGATTTAGAAAGTATTCTGGCTAATGTCTTAGGAGTTGAAGCACTGCAGCTTAGTGCAAGAATTGCCTTCAACATCCTCTATGCCACTCTGCTCTCAGTCATTAGCAGGGGTAGCATGTCAGACATCACAGTCAGCATTGTGCATTTGGTAGATGGTCTGCATTGCACTGAAGATTTGCTTGCTAGTCACCTCCTCATAAAATGTAAAGGCAAACCCAAATATCCCAGAACCCTCCTCTCCTTTGATAATAAAGGCATGGAACTGGAACTCACTGGGATCAGCCTGGATCTTGAATGCTAGCCCTTTGGACATGCATAGCATTCCCAGTGCATCTTGGTCAAAGGGATTCCAGTCTACATTCTCATGATATAGGGCAAGTACCTTAGACTTTAATGTGGTTGGCAGTACCTATTTACTGACTCATGGGCTTTTGCTAATGGCTTAGCAGTCTGGTCCAGTTCATGAAGAGAAAGCAATTGGAAAATCAGAGGTTCCCAAATTTGGGGCTGCGACCTCTGGAAATAATTAGCAGATTGGAAAGGGACCATGTTACTGATATTTGTGTGTATGGCAAGGGCCTGTATCATGATGAACATCATTAGAATGCCCTAACCAATAAAGGATGCTTTTCATACCTTATGAAGCTGGAGACCCTTTTGGGTAAGAGATAGAAGATGATCACTGCCTAGAGGATGAGGACAATGAACTTACCTTTGATGACATCTGTGAAATAATTATATCCCCCAGCTTCTTCAGCTGCTGGGTACATCCACCATTGAACTGGACATGGAAATCCTGACATCATGAATATATGGGCTCAGGAACACAGAGTACTTCTCCCATTAAAAGAGGCCAAATCTTTCATTTACCAATATGAGAGATGTCCACTAAAGCCAGAATCCAAAAAGGGCATTTAGGGAGCAATTCCCAGAGAGGCTGCACTAAGCTGCTCATAGAAAGTGGATTACATCAGCCTTCTCCCACCATCCTAAGGTGTGTCCTATGCCTTGGACATGGTAAACAGAACTATTCAGTCTATGGCCTTGTCTTTGGAGTTCATCATTCATGTAGATGCAGTACACACATGGGATACCTTGGAAAAGTGGCTCTGCCACCAGTTTGTGTACCCAGATTACATCTCCTCTGACCAAGGATTCCACTTCACTGCACAACCCACTCAGTGATGGGTCCAGACTCACAGAATTATGTAGACCTTCCACATCACCCCCCACCACAGGCAGCATGCATTGTGGAACAATTAATAGCCACCTGAAGAAGGAATTTTGTGTCTACATCCTGACAACTCTCTCTGTGGATGGTCTACCCACCTTACTCAGGCCCTCTGAAAGCTGAACTCAGCAGTTCCCTAGAAGAGAAACATGGCCTTATCCCACTTCCTACACAGGGAAGGGTCTCAGCATGGGGGAGGAATCTAGTCTTTGCTGCACATAGGCCTTATACCCATGAAGATGAGGATTGGTTCCAAAATGGAGACCAAGGACTCACCACTTGGGACTCTCATTTTCAGCCACTGTCAGGGATTCATTCTGCTTTTCACCACATTATCCCCTCCACATGATTCCCAGGATGGTGGGAGATTAGGAACAGCAGACAGAGGGTTGGGTTGACAGAAGCAGGCTTAGAACTGCTTAGCATACATGGCATGAAAATCTAGGGGCTGGAACTTCATGGCCTGACTCTTGCATACTGGAAGTTAGTGGGTGATGCCCACCCCTGGTTGGGACACCAGTCCTCTTAGAGATAGTCACTGGGCACCTTCAATGAGTTCTGACAACTCCCATCTATCAGAAAGGGGTGGAAGTGCGTGGGAAGATATGGGTAAGGTGCACAGATCAATGGAAAAGAGGTAAGGTTATAGCTCAGGGCAAAGTGTAGAAAGACTGGGTGGCCTTAGAGGAAAAAGATAAGTTACTACAAATAGGCCAAGAAAGTGTCTCCCATGGTAGATGGTTCCATCAGCGCCCTGTGAAGACTAGTTATTGTCCCCCTCACTGTTTTCTATTGATTTGACCTGGTGGCAACCTAGAAGGAAAATAACTTTTTCCAGCTGACCCTGCCCATTGTGGCAGCATGGAATCTAAACAAATTCTTTTTCTGCCATCTGATCCCTTGCTCCCTCTTCCCTCTTTGCTGAGTTCAAATTGACACTTAAATAACTGATTTCCCCTGCCTCACATTTGAACCAACTTTAGGAAATTCTTCATCGAAGTCCTGTGACAAAGATAATGGCACAGCTGTTGGCTGTGCACTATTTTTCTCCACACCCCTGGATGACCTATTGGGAGGCAACAACCTCTGATGTAATGAGACTGGCAAATGCCTCTGTCATTTTTGCAATTTGTCAACTTGAACAAAGCATGCTTTGCTTGGGAGGGGAGAGTTCCATGATTCTGGATTTGCCTCTTCCTGCAGATGATTATTGTGCTGACTGAAAATAAACAGCATGAGCACATGATTCTCTAGAAACTTTCTCCTAGCCCAATAAGGAGGCATATGTGCTATTACTAACACCCCCTGCTATACATGGGTTAAAACCTCAGGGGAAGTGGAAGAAGAAGTGAGTAAAATCCAATGGCAATACCAATGGCTGCAAAGTTTATGGATTCTATGTGGGACTTCTTCAGCTGGCAGCTCTGGGAAGGTAGGAAGGTGTGGATGCAACCATTACTCCAGACAGGCCTGATCACCCTGCTTGGAGTAATGATATGAATAAAGCCCTCCTAACGTGCTTCAGCTGTTAGTGTCCCAAATCTTTATGGTTATCTTTGTTGAGAGCTATGGGTTTGCATGCCCAACCCCTCTCTGCTTTTGTGCCTGAGGTGGAAGGTGGACTTATGTTGTAGAAACTAATGTGCAGCAGTAGTTATTTCAGAGAGGACTGCTGGGAAAGTGAGGGAGACACCTAACAGGCATCTCCCAGCCCTCTCCTACCACTTGCTCCACTTCCTTTTCTATTGTGTGCAGATGTTTCAACATGCTTTCATTCCACAGCTTGGGGGAGATGTGAGGTCTTATGGAGCAGCCTGACCAGACCTTAAACACAGAAACCAGGGACAAGCAGCCCCAGCTGCTTAGCAGGTTGAAAACCCTCAGTGGCAGGCATCCTACTTCCTAGGTTATATAAATACCCCACCTTCAGGTAACGCATATTTGTCTCTTCTCCAATGTGAGGCAGGGTGTATGGAGCTGCCATCCACTGACCCTGACCCAACCTGTTGGCCTCCCAGGAGACCAGACTTGATGTGATCACTTCTGCTTTTTTGGATGCTAGGTAGGAATAAGATGGTCAGTTGCTGAAAATTTCTCTTGTGTCTGAGCGTGTGTTCCCATGACACACCATTAAAAAAACTTACTCCATGACAACATTTTAGGTATATCTATTACTATGAAACTATTTTTCTGAATTGTCCTTGATATCTGTGTCCCCTCTAAGGAAACAATGATATAGGATATAGTTTAAAAGATCAACTTTATGAAAAGGGCAAGCACAGATTCTTTAATTCTATGAACCAGAAGCCTCCAAGGTGCATTAAAATATAATACCATTTGCCAAAAATGCTGTGTACACACTTATACAAAAGCATACACACAGACTTTTTCATAAAAAATCACAGGACTTTACTGTTTCTGGAATAATGTAGAAAGTATTTCAGTATAATTCAGTTGAAGTACTTTGATTACAAAATAAGAAAAAAATATTACCTTACTCAGTCTTGATTTTTTTTTATAGAAGATTTTGTGTTATACTCAGGAGTCTTTTACTGACTAGATTGTTCAGTTTAATTTAACTCCATTTGACAGACATTGGGTGTATAGCCCTAATAATTTCTCATTTATTTCTTTCCACTCTATTTCTGTACTTTTATTGAGATTTATCTCAAAGAATTGTGCTTGGAAGTGTTTTTTTTGTTTTGTTTTGTTTTCTTTTCTTTTCTTTTCTTTTTAGGTCATTGACTACATTTGCTCTTGCTTGCTAATGTGTTCTCTGAAAGTGAAGTTTGTTATAAATTGAATAATATTGCAAGGATTGATTGCTAATTGACCTTTATTTTTGGACTTTATTCATGTTCTTTCTAAAAACCTCTAAAGAAAAATAATTGAGCAGCTAATTTGGCTTCTTGTTTATACTATTTGCTTACAAATCAAATATTCCAGTTTCAACTGTATTTTTTCCTTATATTTTTCTCAGTTTTGGCTGAAAAGTAATTATACACTGAGACAAAAAATATTGCTCTTTGCCTTAAAAGACATGAATTGTATAACACTAACACAGTATTCCACAGAAACAAAAACAAGAAACAAATGTTAATTTGTACAAAGCCACTTAAAAGTTACTTAAGTTGTGATTGCTTAGAGGAGAAGATAATTGTTTTCCTAATTAGTTACTTTTCATTGAAATTATTTTCTCTAGAAAGTTTTAAGAAGTATTCTTTTTTTTCCATGCTTCTATTGCCCATTCTTTTTATTGTAAATACAGGTCTAAACTACAAATATAAATGTGTATAGAAATTCACATTCTGTATAGTGTTATACAATTAACTTCATCAATTTTTCAATACCCTGTCCTAAAGGTAGTATATCTGTAGTCTAGCCAGCAATCTATGAGAAGTTTTGCACTAAATCTTTACCTAAATAAGGATGATTGCAATTAACTGAGTCAATTAAATATTTTCTCTTGAGTTGAAGACCAAAGTATAGGTTAGTGAATTAGCAAAGTTTTCCTGTAGAAGGAAGGTAAAAGACAGAAAGGGGATACAATGCGAAAGCAATAGAAACCTTGTATAAGTGGGAACCATGAATAAATGGATATAATGAGAAAACAGAAGGATGAAACAGAGAAAGTGGACTTGTTCAATAACTGTAGTTTATAGATGATCTGCTGAGCATCTATTGCTTTATCTGCTGCCAAGAATGGATATTATGAGTAAGTGGCTGAATTAAGGCCTTATGAATATTTGGGACCACATGTTCCCATGAGTGCTTAATGCATACTTGTTTCTTTTGTCCTTCCCTATGTTTAGCACAGATATAAGCTATTTATTTACCTGCATGTAACACATCTTATAAGCTACTTGATTCTAATAGCAGTATCTTATTTTCTACGGGACAACTGAATACTGTTAAATAATAGAGAAAAATGTATTTCAAACAAATCGGCTATTTAAAAAAAATTGATTCAAATTACATATTGAAAGACAGTTTCGCCATCAGAGTAAAAAGAATATTTAAAAGAACAAAAATATATTTAGTTCTTAGTCATAATTAGCATAATGTTTAAGATAATAGACCAATGTTTAGATTATATTTAAAAATGGAGAACAGAGAAGCACTTCTGTAATGGTGGAAGTAGGACCCTGAAGAGTCATTCTTGCATAAAAGCAATTAGAACACTGGAAAACAATCAAAATCAACATTTTCAGAACTCTGGATGTTATAAAAAGTTTTCCCACAATTCTAGAAGGGTTTCTTTAAGGAAAACAGCTGGCTGTTAGTAAAACAGAGAACTTTATCATGTGTCAACTTGCCTTATTTCCATTCCCCACTGTCCATATGTGCAGTTAGCCTTGAAAAAGTAGCAAACTACAGCCACTGCAAGGGCCCAACAACTTCAGAGCATGCCCAAAAGCCCCACTCTAAGAGAACTATTACTATTTGACTTTTCTGGCATCATCCTGGAAAAGTCCCACTCACAAGGATTATCTTTATTTGACGTGACACAATGTTCATTAAATAAGAAACCTTATTTCCATGGCATCTGCTAGAAATAACTAGCACAGCAATTTTTAATATTGCATTTGTGTGAGATGGTGATACTAGTTTAGGAAAAAAAAACACTAGCAAAAGAACTTAAAAAGAAAATGAGATGTGATAAGGAGTTTTGAAAAGCTGTGAAATATTCCTGCAGATGTAGATCACATGCATGTGAAGTCGGTGTACATACCCTGAAAAGACTTGAGAAGGAACTAATTTCTTATCTTTTTCTGATGTTGAGATTCTGAGACAACAACAACAACAAAAAAATGAAGGCTAGGGAAGAGTGTAAAGTCCTGGAGCCTTGAAAACTTTCCTCAATACACACACATCGTGCCCTTTGGCAAAGTGTAGGAAACATATTAGCCAAAGGCATTAAGAAAATCTCTGTATCATCATTAGCTGATGACTAGTGTAGCTGAACAGAGACTTCAATGACTGCATACTACAAGTACTATAGACTTTACAGAATGAGCCAGGAAAATCATTTAAAAACAGTCACAATAAAAACAGACAATAGAAACAAACTGCAGGGGAAAGAAGGATTTCCAGAGTTTTTACAGTAATTATGGGAATAATTTGTTTTTCTGCATTCTCCTTTATTATACTTCACAGATATTGCATTTTTTTTTTTTTACAGATTGAAGGTTTGTGGCTACAGCACGTTTTCACTTATGTGAGTAAAATGCTATAAAACAGCATTGCATGCTGCAGAGAATCTTTCATGAAAGGAAAAATCAATCAGTGTGACAAACCTGAGTGTTGGTATATTTTAAGAAATTTCCTTAGCCACATCAACTTTCAGCAACCATCACTGTGATAGTTGAATGTATTATGTCCCCCAAAATTCCATTACCATTAATGTAATCTTGTGTGGGCAGATGTTATCAGTGTTGATTGGATTGTAATTCTTTGAGTGTTTCCATGGAGATGTAACCCACCCAACTGTGGGTGATGACTCTGATTAGATAATTTCCATGGAGGTGTTACCCACCCATTCAGGGTGGGTCTAAATTAAATCATTGGAACCATATAAATGAGCTGACAAACAGAAGGAACTCAGTGCAGCTGAGACTGACATTTTGAAGAGAAGCTACAGCCAAGAGGGACACTTTGAAGAATGCCCAGGAGCTGAGAGAGGAGCTGCAGATGAGAGACAGTTTGAAGATTGCTGTTGAAAGCAGACTTTTGCTCCAGAGAAGCTAAGAGAAGACAAATGCCCCAAGAGCAACTGAGAGTGACATTTTTGAGGAACTGCAGCCTAGAGAGGAACGTCCTGGGAGAAAGCCATTTTGAAACCAGAACTTTGGAGCAGACACCAGCCACATGCCTTCCCAGCTAACGGAGGTTTTCCAGACACCATTGACCATCCTCCAGTTAAGGTACCTGATTTCTGATGTGTTACCTTGGACACTTTACGGCCTTAAGTCTGTAACTGTGTAACCACATAAACCCCCTTTATAAAAGCCAATCCATTTCTGGTGTTTTGCACCCCGGCAGCATTAGCAAACTAGAACAATCACCCTGATCAGTCAGGACCCATCAACACTGAAGCAAGACCCTCCACCAGCAAAAATTTATGATTTGCTGAAAGCTCAGATGATAATTAACACCATTTTTAGTAACAAATCATTTTAAACTAAGGTATGTACATTATTTTTTTTCTATACATAATGCTATTGCATGCTTAATAGACTAAAGTAAAATGTAAAAATATGCACTTGGAAACTAAAAAAATTCATGTGACTCATTTTATTTTGATATTCACTTAATTGTGTTGTCTCGAACTGAAACTACAACACCTCTGAGGTATACCTGTGTATTATTCAAAATGTACAATTTTCAATAACAACAACTAAAATTTTGAGGTATGCAAAGAAGCAGAAACATATAGTCCTTAAACATGAAAAGAAAGCCAGTCAATATAAGCTGTCTCCACAGAAGCTTATTTGAAGCACTTACTAGAAAAAGACTTCAAATCAGCTATTATGACTATGTTAAGAAAAGAAAAAGAATGTAAACCACATTCAAAGAATTAAACTAAATATGAGAATAATGTTTCCCCAAACAAAGGATAGCAATTGAAAGGCAGAAAGTTTTAAAAGAAGCAAATAGAAATTCTGAAATTTAAAAGTAAAGAGCTGAAATGAAAAGGCTCAAGAGAAGATTTGAGAGAATAAAAAACTTGGTTATGTCAATTGAGAATATTCATTCTGAGGTTCTGAAAGAAAAATAATGAAGAAAAACGATAGAGCCTCAAAAACCTGTGGTACCACTAAGCATACCAGCATACAGTGGGAGTCCCAGATGATAAGAGAGAGGGAAAGGGTAGAGGGAAAAGGAGCAGAAAGAAATATTGAAGAAATAATAGCTGAAAGCTCTCCAGATTTGATATAAAATTAATCTACACTTCCAAAGAGCTCAACAAATTCCAAGTAGAGTGAACTCAAAGAGATCCACACTTGCCAACATCATACAATACCAGACAAAGAGAGAATCTTGGACACTGAAAGAGAAGAATAATTCATTTAAAATGCAAGAGATTCTCAATAAGAATAACAGCTGACTTATCATCAGAAACCAGGGAGGCCAGAAGATAATGGGAAGACACTTTCAAGATGGTAGGAGAAAGATTGTCAATCAAGAATCTTATTTTCAGCAAAACTTGCCTTAAAAAATGAAGACTAAATTGACAAAATTAGACAAACTAAATCTGAGATATTTAATCATTAGCAAGAATACTGTAAAAATATCACTAAAGGGAGTCTTTAATGCTGAAATTAAAAGACAATACAAAGTAACCTGAATCAGTATGAAGAATAAAAAGCTCGTCAGTAAATGCAAATATATAGATACATTAAAAAGACAGTATAAATATAATTTTGTTTTCAACTCTTTTTTTCCTATTTGATTTAAAAGAAAGCTGTACAAATTAATAATAATAAATGGAATTATAATGTATAAAGATGTAATTTGTATGATAACTTGATTACAGCACAAAGTGGAGTGAAGGGAATGAAGCTATGTTGGAAACAAGTTTTTGTGCAATATTGAAATTAAGTTGTTATGAATCTTAACCAGATTGTTTTAAGGTAAGATGTAAATTTTAATTCCCAGGGTAAATAGTAGGAAATTACTTTTTGAATGTGCTACACAGAAAAATATCTAACACAAAATAAGGCAATATTAAAGGCATTGAGGAGCATAAATCATATAAGACATATATGCCAAATGGCAATAGCAGACAGAAATCCTAGCATATCATCAATTGCATTAACTATTAATGGATTAAACACTCCAATCAGAAGTCAGAGATTTTGGCTGCCTAAAAAAAGGCAAGATCCAACTATATGCAGTCTAATAGGAGACAAATTTTAGTTTCAAAGATCCAACTAGGTTGAAGTAATCCATAAAAGATTACACCACTTTGCATGGCAACTGTAAGAGAGCTAAAGAAGCTCCACTAGTATCATAAAGATGCTTTAAAGTAAAAATATTGTTAGAGATAAAGAGGGACAACTTACAACATTGAAAGTTTAGCTCCATCAGGAATATATAACATTGTAATCCTATGCACATAAAAACAGATCCCAAAATAAACAAATAAATATTAATAATAAAAAGAAGAAATAATTGAACCATAATAAGTGGAGAGTTCACTATCAGTAATGAAATAGAAGACTTGGACAAAATTGTAGACTAATGAGACATAACAGACTTCTATAGAACACTCCATCCAACAACATCAGAAGATAATATTCTTCTCAATTGCACAATAAAATATTTTCCAGTATTGACCATTTGCTAGGTCATAAAATAAGGATTGATAAATGTAAAAGAATTGAAGTCATACAAAGTGTGTTCTCCAAACAATGAAAATAATTTTTACTTTGCTAGAGGATAATTTACACCTGTATATACCCATATTAAAAAATAAAAAGAACTCAGACCAAGAGCTTAGACTTCCACCTTAAGTAACTAGAGAGAGAAGAGAAAACTAAACTCAAACCTAGCAGAAGAAACAATAAAGATTATAACAAAAATAAAAGAAAGAAAATAGAAAACAACAGAGATAATCAATGAAAATGAAAGTTGATTCTTTGAAAAGATCAATATATTGACAGATGTTTGTCAAATTATCCAGGAAAAAAGAGAGAAGGCTCAAATTAATTAAATCATGGATGAAATAGGAATATCACTAATGACCTGACAGAAATAAAAATAAATTAGAAAAGAATACTATGAATAACTATATGGAAACAAATTATATTATCTAGGTGAAATGAAGAAAAAAATCCTAGAAAAATATACTCTATCAAAACTGATTCAAAAACAAAGAATTCTGTCTACACCTATGCCAAGACAAGAGATAGATTGAGTTAGTAATCAAAAACTTTCCCCAAAGAAAAGCTCAGGACTTGATGCTTTACAACATACTTCTACCAAGCATTTAAAGAAGAATTAACACTAATCCTTCATAAATTTTCCAAAAAATATAACAGGAGGGAACAATTTCTAACTCATTTTATGACTCTGGCATCAGAGTCACTTTGATGCCAAAACCAAAGATAAAACATGAGAAAATTATAAATTAATATCCTTTAAGAATATTGACACAAGAACTCTCAATGCTAGCAAATAGAATCCAGCAGCATATAAAACAAATTATGCACCATGACCAACTGGTTTTTTTCTTTTTCTTAATTTTATTTTGAAATAAATTCAAACTGACAGGAACAGTTGCAAAAACAATACAAACGCCATACACAGAACTCTAGCATACCCCTTCCCCCCTCCCCCGATACCCTGATCCACCAACTTTAACATCCTGTCACACCACCATTTCTTTCTTTCCCTCCTTCCCTATCATCCATCATCTATTGCTCTGTCTTCTGAACATATGAGAGTGAGCTGCACACATCCTTGAACAATATAATTCATGTATGCATTTCCCATAAACAAGAACATTCTTTTATGCAATCCCATTAAACGCAGCTAAGAAGTGCAAGAAATTCAACATTGATACAAAACTTACATTCTATATTTCCTTTTTTTTTGTATCCCAACTGTGTCCCTTTGAGCCTCCTCTCCTCCATCCTCAGATCCCATCCAGGATCATCCTTGGCATTTAATTGTCATTATCTATTTAGACTGTCTTTTTTTTTTTTTTTTAATTGTGGATACATATATACAGCCTAAATCTTCCCATTCCAACCCCTCCCTAGCATTCCATTAGTGGGATTAATCACATTTAGAATGCTGCAATGCCATCCCCTTCCCACCATCCATTAAAAGAAATTTCCCTTCACCCCAAACAGAAACCCTACACTCATTTCTTAACTCCCCATTGTCCCTTCCCCCACTTCTAGTAACCCATACTCTACTTTTCATCTCTATGGTCATATTTTCTGATACTTTATTTGTGTTTACTGTGGGGATTAAATTTAACCTCTTAAATCTAATAACAATCTTGTTTTTCTTTGGTACCAACTTAACTTCAATAGGACACATAAGCTATGATCCTATACTCCTCCATTCCCCCACCTTTATGTAGTTCTTGTCAAAAATTACATATTTTACATTGAGTCCAAAACCACTGATTTATCATTACAGTTCATGTATTTTAGATCCTGTAGGAAGTAAATAGTGGAGTTACAAATAAAAAATACAGTAGTATTGGTATTTATATTTACCATGTGATCTTTACTGGAAATCTTTATTTCTTCATGTAGTTTCATGAAGTTTAGTGTCCCTTCCTTTCATCCTGCACAATTCCCTTTAGCATTTCTTATGGGGCTGATCTACTGGTGATACAGCCCCTCAGCTTTTGGTTATTCGGGAATGTTTTCCTCTCCCCCTCATTTTTAACCTCCAGGTCCTTGTGAATTTTCTAAGTCTCTGATGATTATTGACTTCTATTTGTATTCCATTGTGGTCAGAGAATGTGCTTTGAATAAATTCAATATTTTTTGAATTTATTGAGGCTTGTTTTATATCCCAGCCTATGGGCTATTCTGGAGAAAGATCTGTTATCACTAGAGAAGAATGTGTGTCCTGGTGATTTGGGATATAATGTTCTATATATGTCTGTTAAATTTCTCTATATCTCTCTGTCTTTTCTTTGTTTCTCTATCAGTATGGCTCCCTTTACTATCTGAAGTATGGCAGGTCTTTTATTAGCAAAATCTCTCAGCATTTGTTTGTCTGTGAAAAATTTAAACTCTCCCTCAAATTTGAAGGAGAGTTTTGATGGATAAAGTATTCTTGGTTGGAATTTTTCTCACTCAGACTTTTAAATATGTCATGCCACTGCCTTCTCATATTCATGGTGGCTGCTGAGTAGTAACTACTTAGTCTTATGTTGTTTCCTTTGTATGTGGTGAAGTGCTTTTCTCTTGCTGCTTTCAGAACTCTCTTCTTCTCTTCAGTATTTGACAGTCTGATCAGGATCTGTCTTGGAGTAAGTTTATTTGGATTTATTCTATTTGGAGTTCGCTGGGCATATATGCTTTGTGTATTTATATTGTGTAGAAGGTTTGGGAAGTTTTCCCCAACAATTTCTTTGAATACTCTTTCTAGACCTTTACCCTTCTCTTCCCTTTCTGGGACACCAATGAGTCTTAAATTTGGATGTTCTATTTTATCTATTATATCCCTGAGATCCATTTTTATTGTTTCAATTTTTTTCCCATTCTTTCTTCTGTTCTTTTATTTTCCATTCTGTGGTCCTTGAGGATGCTTAGTCATTGTTCAGCTTCCTCTAGTCTTGTACTATGAGTATCCAGAATCTTTTTAATTTGGTCAACAGTTTCTTTTATTTCCATAAGATCATGTATTTTTTGTTTACTCTTGCAAGTTCTTATTTATGCTCTTCTAGGGTCTTCTTCATGTCCTTTACATCCTGTGCCATACTCTTCTTCATGTCCTTTATCTCCTGTGCCATCATCTCATTGTTTTTCTTTAGTTCTTTGATTAATTGCTCCAAGTACTGTGTCTCCTCTGGTCTTTTGATTTGGGTGTTTGGGTTTGGGCTCTCCATATCATCTGGTTTTAACATTTGCTTTAAAATTTTCTGTTGTTTTTGACCTCTTGGCATTTGCTTTACTTGATAGGTTCTTTCAGAATATGAAAAACACCAATCTCTAATTTATAAGATATACAGCTTGGTGGCATACACTTTCTCTAACTAACCAGCAGATGGCATCCGTGAGTCGCCTATTCCCCTCAAGTCAGTTCTCCTCAACTTTGCCTTTGTGGTGTGTGGGGTTCTGATTCTTGTGGGGTTCAATTGGTGAACCAAGTTTGGGTGTGTTGTTGGTGCTGTCCTCCCTGAATGAGGGGCATGTGTCTGAGTGGTTAGGGAGGCAGGGCAGCTTTAATAATAAAGCCTCCCAGGTGTTCCTGGAGATTTAAGGCTGTTGCAAGAGTCTAAGCCTTCATTTCAGTGTTGCCACAGATTGTCTCTGCTGCTGACCCACAAGTCCTTGGTATTGGCATAGAGTTCCTGGGATTTCCAAGTGGGTCCCTCTTCTCAGCCATGCTCTTCCAGGACCTCTGCTGAGGGAAGGCTGTACCATGTCACAAGTGCATTCCAGCCCTCCAGGGAAGCCCTGGGCCACCAGGCCATGTAGGAGCATTCCCAACCTGTTGTAAAGATGGTTGAATATGGCATGTTAATTTTCCCCTTTTCACATAGCTGCGACTTCCCAGGTCTGGGACAATTAACTGTGGGTGCACTAAAGGCCACTGTCCACAGCTGATATTGTGGCATGTGTGCATGGTGCTGTAGGAAACACTCCCCATCACACTGGGACCCTTGGCACAGCTCTGGGCTGTGGCTCTGTCCCCAGGCAAGAGCATCCCCAGCCTGCTGGGAAGATGGCTGCAAGGGGCACAGTTTCTTTCTCCTTTTGGCTCCTCTCTGCCCTCCTGGCTCCAAGAATGTTAGCAGTGGGTGTGGGAAGGGCTATCTTCCGTGTCAGATATTGAGGCATTGGCACAGCCCATTCCTGCCATGCTTCACTGTGCAGTTCTCGCCACTGTATCCACAGCCACACCCGTTTTTTTTTTTTGTTTTTTGTTTTTTTTTTAAGAACTAGTCTGTCTCCAAATGCCAACCCACAGTTTCCCCACACCACAGCATGACTGCCAGACTTTCAGCTGGCTCACTCACTCATTTCAGAATGCAGACTCCTGGTTTCACCAAATGCATGGTCCCTCTGGATTTATCAGACCTTGTCTGGCTGGTGCATCACTGGAACTGGTGTTCTGGGTCACTTTCTGGTTTTTATCTAGTATTTTTCATAGAGGTGTCTTTTTGTCCTGTCTCACCTAACTGCCATCTTAGGTTCTTCTGCCCCAAATGGCTTTTATCCAGGAACACAGTTAGCTTAACATCTGGTAATCAATTAATATAATGCAACATATTAATAGATTTAAGGGGAAAAATTCATCTTAGTAGACAGAGAAAAATATTTGATATCATCCAAAACTTTTTCTTGATAAGACACTCAATAACCTAGGAATAGAAGGAACTCCTGTATATACTCTATAAAGCATAACTGCAGAATAAAAACTAAAACAAAACCCATGGTCATTCTTAATGGGGAAAGACAAAACACTTCCCTGATAAAATCAGGAACCAGACAAGAATGCCTACTCTTGGCCATTGCATTCAAAATTAAATTGGGGGTTGCAGACATGGCAATTAGGTTTAAAAAGAAATAAAATTCATCAAGACTAGAAAGGAAGGAGTAAAGCTATCTCTATTCATAGATGACCTAATTGTACATATTGAAAACTCTAAGGAATTCACACATGCAAAACAAAAATCATATTATTAAAACCAATAAATGAGTTCAGAAAGTTTAAAGAACATAAATATCAATATGCAAAATTAATTATATTTCTATATACTTGCAATGAATAATCCAAAATGAAATTAAGGGAACAATTACATTAAAATAGCAAAAAAAGAGAGAAATATTTAGGCATATATTTAACTAAATGCAACACTCATACACTGAAAATTATAAAACATTGTTGAAAGACATAAAGAAGGCCTAAATAAAGGAAAGAAACCCTTATTTCACATACTGAAAGACTTAGTGTTGTTAAGATGGCAAAACTACACAAATTGATCTGCATATTGAACTCAATTCTATGAAAATCACAGACACCTCTCTTTTTATTTATTTATTTATTTGCAGAAACTGATAATACAATCCTGAAATTAATATAGATATGTAAGGTAAGGAGAAAAGATAAAATAATCTTGAGAAATAAGAGCAAAGTTCAATGACTCACATTTCCCAATGTTAAAACTTAGAAAGCTATAGCTTTCAAGACAGTGTGATATTGGCATAAAAATAGACATATAGCTCAATGGAACAGATTGATAGTCCAGAAATAAATCTTTACTTTTATAATCAATTGATTTTGACAAGTATGTTGAGATAATTTAGTGGGGGGAAATAGTTATTTCTATGCACATTGCTTGAAAAACTGTACATCCTTACTGTAAATAATTTGTTTCCTTACTTCATATCATATTCAAAAATTAACTCAAAATGTGTCATAATTCTAAATCTAAGTACTAAAACTATGTAGCACTTACAAAATACAGGAGCAAATACCAGTGGCCTTGGCTTACACAATGGTGTTTAGTTATGACAACAAAAGCACAAGTAACAAAAGAGAAAATAAATTGTACTTCATCAAAATTAAAAACATTTGTTCTCCAAGGGACATCATAAATAAAATGAAAACACAAAGACTGAGAGAAAATACTTGGAAACCATATATCTGGTATAGAATATTTACCTAGAATATATCACAGAACTATCACAACTCAAAAGCAAAAAGACAGCCATTTTTTAAAAGACAAGGGATTTGAATAGAGATTTCTCCAATATACATAATTATGTTCAATAAACATATGAAAAGATTCCTAGAATCCATTCATTAAGGAAATGCAAATCAAAACAACAATTTGATGCAACTTCATACCCATTAGGACAGCTAAAATAAAAAGACAAACAAGAAAAAGTACTGCAGAGGTTGTGGAGAACACTCATGCATTGCAGGAAGTATTGTAAAATGGTACAACTACTTTGGAAAACATTTTGGGAGTTCCTTAAAATGCTAAATATAGAGTTACCAATGACCTGCCAATTCACTTCTTGGTATCTAACCAGTAAAAATGAAAATGTACATCCAAACAAAAACTCATATATGGGTATTCATGGCAACATTATTCATAGCAGCCAAAAAAGGTAGCAATTCAAATATTCACTAACTGATGAATGGGAAAAAAATGTTATATCTATCCAATGCAATATTATTTGGCAATATAAAGACAAAAAAAGTTCATTCATGTGGACATGAATAAATGAACATGACAACATTACACTAAGTGAAAACAACTGTCACAAAATACAAAATATTATCTTTCCATTTTAATGAAATATCCCAAGTCAGCAAATTCATATAGACAGAAATTAGATTAACAGTCATCAGGGCCTTCTAATGGATACAGGGTTTCTTTTGGGGCTGATCCAAATGTTCTAAAACAGATTGTAAAACTCTGTGAATATATTATAAACCATCAAATTGTACACTTTAAAAGGTACTTTTGCAGAAAGAAAAAGTTGAGGCATCAGGCAGGGAAGAAAAAAAGCATTAAAAAGGCATTGCTGGTGGAATCTAAGATGGTGACTAGGTGAGACAGAGAAAAAAACACCTCCATGGAAAACACTAGATAAAAAACCAGAAAGGACCCAGAACACCACTTCTAAAGTAGCACGAGCTGGAAAAGTTCTGCTAATGCCACAGGGAATGTGTGTTTGGTGAAACCAGGAGTCTGCATTCTGAAACGAGTGAGTGAGTAGGCTGATCCGTCAGCCATGCTGCGGTGGGGGGAGATGCTGGGCTGGCATTTTTTTTTTTTTTTTTTAAAGAGAGAAGCCTGGGAACAGCTGCAGATAAGATGGGAGAGGTCTGGACTAACGCCTCGGTGTCTGGGGTGGAGGATACCCCTTCCCACACCCACTGCAGATTGTCTCGGGTCCAGGGAAACAAAGGGGAGAAGCCCAGCCTCGTGGCCATCACCCCAGCAGGCAGGGCTGCTCCTGCCTGGGTCCGAGCACACAGCACAGAGCCAAGCCGAGAGGCCCAGCCTCGTGGCCGTCACCCCAGTGGGCAGGGCTGCTCCTGCCCGGGGCCAAACACACAGCACAGAACTGAGACAAGAAACCCAGCCTGACAGGGAGTCTTTCCCACAGCACTGCTCACATGACACAATATTGGCTGTGGACAGTGACCTTGAATACAGCCACGGCTGATTGTCCCAGAGCTGGGAGAGAGGAGCTGTGCAGAAAGGGGAAAGTTAACGGGTCCCATTCAACCATCTTTGAAGTGGGCTGGGAATGCCCCTACACAGCCCAGTGACCCAGGGCTTCCCTGAAGGCCAGCGCTCACTTGTGACGTGGCACGGCCCTCCCCCACTCAACAGAGGTCCTGGAAAAGCATAGCAAGGAGGGAGGAACCACTCAGAACTCCCAGGGAACCTACGCCAATACCAAGGACTTTTGTGTCAGTGGCAGAGAACAGCCTTAAATCTCTGGGAATACCTGGGAGGTTTGATTGTTAAACCTGCCCTTCCTCCCTAGCCACTCAGGCACATGCCTCTCATTGAGGGCAGACAGCACTGACAACACACCCAAATTAAGTGCACCAATTGGACCCCAAAAGAGTCAGATCCCCACATAACACAAAGTTGGGGAGAACTGACTTGAGGGGAATAAGTGACACAGATGCCATCTGCTGGTTAGTTAGAGAAAGTGTATGTCACCAAACTGCAATTCTAACAAATTAAAGATCAAGTAAAGCAAATGCCACGAGGCCAAAAACAACAGAAAATCTTAAAGCATATGATAAAACCAGATGACATGGAGAACCTGAAACCAAACACTCAAAACAAAAGATCTGCAGACACACAGTTTCTGGCAGAATTAATCAAAGAACTACAGACAGGCAATGAGAGCATGGCACGGGATATAAAAGACTTGAAGAAGAGCATGGCACAGAATATGAAAGACATAAAGAAGACCCTAGAAGAGCATAAAGAAGATATTGCAAGAGTAAATAAAAAATAGAAGATCTTATGGAAATTAAAGAAACTGTAGGCTAAATTAAAAAGACTCTGGATAGTCATAATACAAGATTAGAGGAAGTTGAACAACAACTCAACCTCCTCGAGGAGCACAGAACAGAAAATGAAAGAACAAAAGAAAGAATGGGGAAAAAAATTGAAAAAATCGAAATGGATCTCAGGGATATAACAGATAAAATAAAACATCTAAATTTAAGACTCATTGGTGTCCCAGAAAGGGAAGAGAAGGGTAAAGGTCTAGAAAGAGTATTCAAAGAAATTGTTGGGGAAAACTTCCCAAACCTTCTACACAATATAAATACACAAAGCATAAATGCCCAGCGAACTCCAAATAGAATAAACTCAAAAAAACCCACTCCAAGACATATTCTGATCAGACACTCAAATACTGAAGAGAAGGAGCAAGTTCTGAAAGCAGCAAGAGAAAAGAAATTCACCACATACAAAGGAAACAACATAAGACTAAATAATGACTACTCAGCGGCCACCATGGAGGTCAGAAGGCAGTGGCATGACATATTTAAAATTCTGAGAGAGGAAAATTTCCAACCAAGAATACTTTATCCAACAAAACTCTCCTTCAAATTTGAGGGAGAGCTTAAATTTTTCACAGACAAACAAATGCTGAGAGAGTTTGCTAATAAAAGACCTGCCCTACTTCAGATACTAAAGCGAGCCCTACTGACAGAGAAACAAAGAAATGAAAGAGAGATATAGAGACTTTTAACAGACATGTATAGAATATTACATCCCAGGTCACTGGGACACACGTTCTTCACTAGTGATCACAGATCTTTCTCCAGAACGGACTGTATGCGGGGACATAAAAACAAGCCTCAATAAAATAGAAAATATAAAAATGAATTTGTTCAAAGAACATTGTCTGCCCACAATGGAATACAAATAGAAGTCAATAACCATCAGAGACTTGGAGAATTCACAAACACCTGAAAGATAAAAATGAGGGGGAGATGAAAACATTCCCTGACAATCAAAAGCTGAGGAACTTCATCACCAGTAGATCAGTCCTAAGCAGGCTGAAAGGAAGGGACACTAAACAATTGACTGAAACCACATGAAGAAATAAAGATTTCCAGTAAAGATCACATGGTAGATATAAAGACCAATACTACTGTATTGTTGATTTATAACTCCACTGTTTACTTCCTACAGGATCTAAAATACATAAACTGTAATGATAAATTGGTGGTTTTGGACTCAATGTAAAATATGTAATTCTTGACAAGAACTACATAAAGGTGGGGGAATGGAGGAGTATAGGAACACAGTTTACTTGTCCTATTGAAGTTAAGTTGGTTTCAAAGAAAAACAAGATTCTTATAGATTTAAGAGGTTAAATTTAAGCCCCATGGTAAACACAAAGAAAGTATCAAAGAATATGACCAAAGAGATGACAAGTAGAGTAGGGGTTCCAAGAAGTGAGGGAAGGGGCAATGGGGAGTTAAGAAATGAGAGTAGGGGTTTTGGTTTGGGGTGAAGGGAAACTTCTAGAAATGGATGGTCGGAAGGTGATAGCATTGCAATATTCTAAATGTGATTAATCTCACTAAGGGAATGCTAGGGAGGGGTGGAATAGGAAGATTTAGGTTATATATATCTTTCCACAATTGAAAAAAAAAATAAGACAGTCTAAATAGATGACAATTAAATGCCAAGGATGATCCTGGACAGGATCTGAGGCCGGAGGAAAGGAGGCTCAAAGGGACACAGCTGGGACACAAGAAAAAAAAAAAGGAAATATAGAATGTAAGCTTTATATCAACGCTGAATTTCTTGAACTTCTTAGCTGTGTTTAATGAGATTGCATAAAATAATGTTCTTGTCCATGGGAAAGGTATATGTGAATTATATTGCCTATTCAAAGATATGTGCAGCTTGCTCCCATATGTTCAGAAGACAGAGCAATAGATGATGGGTGTTAGGGAGGGAGGGAGGGAGGGAGGGAGGGAGGGAGAGAGGGAGGGAAAGAAAGAGTGGGTGACAGGATCTTAAAGGTGATGGATCAGGGTATCGGGGGGGGGTCAGGGTATGATGGAATTCTATGTAGGGGGTTTGTACTGTTTTTACAACTGTTCCTGTAAGACTGAACTTATTTCAAAATAAAATTTATTATCAATAAAAAAAAAAAAGACATTGCTTTGTGTAATGGCTCCTTAGCTAGGATGAATATGAAATTATTAAGTTTGGATGTAGCAAGGAGAGGCAAGCTTCTTTTGCTATTTTGTCAAATCAACCAATATACCATACTTTTAAATTCTTTTTAAATGGAATTTCATTGAAATATATTCACATGCCGTATAATCCATCCAAAGTATACAATCAGTGGCTCAAAGTATCATTATATAGTTGTGCATTCATCACCACAATCAAAATTAGAACATTTTCATTACTTCCCCAAAATAATAAAAATAAAAAATAAAAATAAAATATAAAAGAATACCCAAAACATCCCATTCTCCTACATTCAGAAGTTCAAAACTCTCTCTGAGTCTCAGGTGTCAAACAGATACCCAAATTTCCAGGGAACTACCAGATTACACACAAAGAACGCATCTCAGAATTTAGTTAAAACTCAGGAAAAGATATGACTGCTGAAAGAGCTTACATCTAGAAAGTCTTACAATAAGTCTTATTGAACATTCTGTACTCCTTAGTCATTGACTGCCCAATCTCTGTCCCCATTTTATCCCCAGATAACCTATGATCTCAAATTCAATTCTCAGCATTTGCACATTATCGTTAGTTTATACTAGTGAGGGCTTACAATATTGTCCCTTTGTTTTTGGCTTATTTCATTCAATGAAATGTCCTCAAGATTCATTCATCTAGTTGCATGGCACACAACTTCATTACTTCTTGCAGCTGTTCAGTATCCCATTGCATGTATACATCAGAGTTTGCCCCTCTGTTTATCCATTGCTGTACACTGAGGCCACCTCCATCCATTGCAAATCATGAATAATGCTGCCATATACATTAGCACGCAAATGTCCATTTGTGTCCCTGTTTTCAGTTCTTTCAAGTATGCACCACATAAGGGAGTTGCAGGATAATATGGCAGTCCTACACCCAGACTCCTGTGGAACCACCACACTGTTCTCCAGAGGGCCTGCACCATCCTACTTCCCTACCAACAGTAAATAGGTATATCTCTCTCCACATTTTCTCCAGCGCTTGTATCTTTCTGTATATTTTTAAACAGCTTTATTCACACACCATATAATCCATCCTAAGTGAACTATCAATGGCTCCTGGTATAATCAAATAGTTATGCATTCACCACCACAATCTGTATGAAAAATTCCATTTCTTACACAAAGAAGAGGAAAAAATAAAATAAAAATAAAGATTAATAAAAAAAATAAAAAGGAGAGACAACCACCACAACAAAATCCCGTACCCCTCCATTATATTTGCCCCTTATTGACATTTAACTTTGGTATATTACCTTTGTTACGATTTGTGGAAAACTATTACACTGTTCCTTACTGTTAACTATAGCCCCTACTTTGCATTTATTGTGTTTTTTCTGGATACCATCCCATTTTCAACACCTTGTAATGGTGGCATTCATTTGTTCTTGCTCATGTAAAAACTTTCTTATATTTTTACATTTAATCACCATCAATGTCCACTCTAGGTTTCACTAAGTTATACAGTTCCAGTAGCTTTTATCCTCTATCTTTCCTTCTGTGTCATAATGTACCTAGTCTTCCTCTTTCAACTATACTCAGAGTTTTGTTTATTATACTTACAGAATTGTGCTACCATCAGATAGTATTGTGCTATCCATTTCTGGATCTTTACAATCAATCTTGTTGAATATTCTGTACTCCTTCAGCATCAAATGCCCAATCTTCACTCTCTTTTCTAGCTCCTGATAACCTGTGACCTTAACTTTAGCTCTCGAGTTTGCTCATTACAATTAATTCACATTAGTGAGATCATACAGAATTTGTCTTTTTGTTTCTGGCTAATTTCACTGAACATGTCCTTATAGGTCATCCACATTGTTATATGCATCATAATTTTATTCTGTCTTACAGCTGCATAATGTTCCATCATATGTATATATGATAGTTTGTTATCCATTCATCCATAGATGGACATTTGGGTTGTTTCCATTTCTTGGCAATAATGAATAATGCCACTATAAATGTCAGTGTGCAAATGTCTGTTCAGGTCCTAATCTTCAGTTCCTCTAAGTATATGCTTAGAAATGGGGTTGCTGGATCATATGGCAATTTTATACTTAACTTCTTAAGGAACCACCAAACTGCCTTCCCAAGTAGTTGCACCATTTTACATTCCTACCAACAGTGAAAAAGTGTACCTCATTCTTCACATCCTCTCCAGCACCTGCAGTTTTCTCTCTTTTTTGTTTTGTTTTTTTGTAATGGCCATTCTATTAACTATGAGGAGATATCTCATTGTGGTTTTGATTTGCATTTCCCCAGTAGCAAGTGAAGTTAAGCATCCTTTCATATGATCCATTTTTATGTCCTCTTGGGAAAAATGTCTGTCCATGTTTATTGCCCATTTTTTAAATTGGATCCTTTGTCTTTTCATTCTTGAGTTGTATGATCTCTTTATATATTCCATACATTAAACCTTTATTTGATAGGCAGTTTCCAAATATTGTCACCCATTGTGTAGTCTGCCTTTTTTACTTTCCTGACAAAGTACTTTGATTCCCAAAAGTGTTAAATTTTGAGGCAATCCAACTTGTCTATTTGTTCTTTCATAGCTCATGCTTTGGGTGTAAGGACTAGAAAACCACCTCCCTATCACAAGATGTTCAAGGTATTTTCCTACATTTTCTTCTAAAAGTTTTATGGACTTAGCTTTAATGTTTAGGTCTTTGATCCATTTTGAGTTAATTTTTGTAAAAGGTATGAGATAGGATTCCTCTTTCATTCTTTTGATATGGATATCATGTTCTCCAAGCACCAGTTGTTGAAGAGGCTGCTCCATTCCAGTTGAGTTGACTTGACCACCTTATCAAAGATCAATTCTCCACAGATTATAGGGTCCACTTCTGAACACTCAATTCAATTCCATTGGTCAGTATATCTATATTTATGCCAGCACCATGCTATTTTGACCACTGTAACTTTGTAATATGCTTTAAAGATCAATTGTGCATAGATGAAAGTGCCTCTTTCTGAATACTCAATTCAATTGCATTGGTCAGTGTATTTATCTTTATACCAGTACCATGTTGTTTTGACCTCTGTAGCCTTTTTCGTATGCCTTAAAGTCAGGTAAGGTGAGAACTTCCAATATGTTTTTCTTCCTCAAGATATTTTTAGCCATTTGGGGCACCCTGCCTTTCCAAATGAATTTTATTTTAGGTTTTCCTATTTCTGCAAAGTAAGTTGTTGGGATGTGAACTGGTCTTGCATTGAATCTATAAATCAACTTCAGTAGAATGGCCATCTTAAAATATATTTAGTCATCCAATCCATGTTCATGGTATGTTCTTCCATTTATTTAGGTTTTCATGATTTCTTTTAGAACGTTTTGTAGTTTTCTGTATCTAGGTCTTTTATGTCCTTGATTGAGTTTATTCATTAATATTTGATTCTTTCGGTCAATATTGTAAACGGAAGGGCACAATCTGAGCAGTGGGTTGTTTGGTTGCACAAGCATAACAGTTGCTTCTGTTTAGACTCTGAATGGTATATTTGACCCATTCTACTCAGGCATTTACATTTCCATAACCTGTCTCTATTTCTATGGTCTGCTTTAAGTCTTTGGCCTTAAGTATTCTAATGACCTTGGGGTCAATTTGAACTGGAGAGTTAGACTCCAGCCAAGTTTCCCTTAGTGGTTTTCCCTCCAACCTGGGTGAGACCCATCCTTTATACTTTGTTGTCCACCAAACAGTGTTCCAAGAATAACAGGGGTCAGGTGACTCATAAGTTATACTCTCAAATGTTCCACCCCAACAATCTTGCTCTCTATTTGAACAGTCTGCTTACATAAATACTTACACTCCTCCCTCAGTTGTCACTGATGTTTTAGATTTTTACAGCTAATTACTTGATAAATGTCAAATTGTACAGTTTAGGACTCTAAGCTTTTGACTACACTTATAACCAGCTTAGCAGAACCTGTTACTCCTTGTTTATGGAACATTATGATCAGTACAATTTTATCATTAAGCTATACACAGAGCACAATGAAAACACAGGGCTTAATCCAGCCCTTCCTCCCTCCTAGTATGTTCTTTCAACTATTGCCTTTTTAGAGTGATCCTTAGGGGATCTGAGGTGGGATTCACTCTCCAGGATTCAGGTTGAGTTGCTGGATACTTACCGTCTGGTTCAGGCACTGGTCCCTTTACTCATGTGTAATGAGTCCAGCCTCTTTCTGCTGTTCAGACTGCCATCTCAGTCATCAGCAAGACTTGATAGGGTCCCTCCCAGATTTGTTGAAGTTTGGATTCTCTCCATGACTGGATCAGAACCCAGCTGCCGGGCTGATGTCAATGGGCAGCAAATTCAAGAGGTGGGATCTGAACCAGCAGTTCATGTTGCCTGAGAGATGGTAAAGTAGAAGACAAGGCCAGTATATAATTCCTAAGGAAAAGATCCTTCATGTCTAGGGAGGGGAGCTCTCCAGTCCTCCTGGAGAAAGGCAAAACAAAAAGCATTTCATAAGAGGAAATTCCCAGTTCTTTTCTAGGGGTGGTCCTGATTCTTAGTAGAGCTATAGGTAAGCACTGGATCCAGGAGAACTTTGTTTCCAAAACTAATTTAGAAAGATGTTTCTTTATGGTTTGATTCATTCTTTCCACTCTCCCAGAGGATGGGGGATGCCAAGGAGTGTGGAAGTCCCAAGTGACACCCAGGCTTCTCATGCCATTATGCAACACATGGGAGGTAAAGTGACTGCCATTATCAGAGTCTATGTTTTCCACTAACCCATAACAGGGAATGATTTGTTCAAGGATAACTTTAGAAGTTCCCAATGTTGTAGCTGAGGATAGAGGGCAGGCTTCCACCCATCTGGTGAGGTGGTCTACAATTACCAAAATATACTTTAAATGACCTATTGGGGGCATTTCAGTGTAATCAACTTGAATGCTCTGGAATGGTCTGAGGCCTGGCTCTCTTCCTCCTTGTACCTGTTTTCTGAAGACCTTTTTATTAATCTTCTGACAAATTATGCACCATTCACATATTTGTTTAGCAACTCTATAAAGCCCTACACATCCAAATTATCTAAGTACTACATCACACATGGCTTGTACCCCCCAATGACTTCCCTGGTGTAAGACTGCTAATACTTCCCTCATTATTTGTTTGTTGAACATTTGTCTGCCATCTGGGAGAAACCATTTCCCCTGATCATTTCAGGTTGCTCCTGTTTTAGATCCTTTACTTCTTTGGCAGAGAATGTAGGTAACCCAAACTCTTTAGGGATAGAGGGTATTAGGACCATTATTTTTAAAGGGGGACAAAGAGAGGCCTCCTTAGCCTTCTCATCAGCTAACCTATTGCCTTTTGCCTCAAAAGTAGGGCCCTTCTGATGTCCATTTATACGCACCACTGATATTTCTCTAGGTAAGAGTACGTTGGTTAATACTTATTTCACCAATTCTCCATGAAGCAGTTCTTTTCCTTTGCTATTGATTAATCCCCTTTCTTCCCAGATCTTTCCAAATGTATGGACTACCCCAGAGGCATACTTAGAGTCAGTGTATATTGTACCATCCTTTCCTTCTAATAATCTGAGGGCTTGATTTACTGCATACAACTCACAAGTTTGAGCTGACCACTTATTGGGCAATTGGCTAGCTTCTTTTACCTCACAAGTTACCCCATCTACAACTGCATAGCCATTGTGCCTTTCTCCTTCTAGGACTTTAGAGGATCGATCTATGAACAATCTTTCCTGCAAGTGCAGGGGAAGATCCCTTAGGTCAGGTCAGACTTGGGTTTGGTATTCAATTAGGTCTAAACAGTCATGCTCAGGGGTCTATATTTGTTCAGGCCCCTTCCAGAGGAAGGAGGCTGGGCTTAGGCTATGATCTGTTGTCAAGACCAAATCATCTTTTTCCGTTAGGATTGCCTCATATTTCAGGATTCAGGAATCAGTCAACCATCTCCCTGCCCTTTGAGAAAGAATAGTCCTCACTTGATGAAGGGTAATAACTACTAATGCCCCTCCAAAGGTCAACTTCCTGCTTTCTTCTACTAAAAGGGCAGTTGCTGCAATGGCTTGAACACACCCAGGCCACCCCCTAGAGACTGGATCTAAAGCCTTTGAAAGGAAAGCTACAGGCCTACTTTGGCCTCCCCAGATTTGGGTTAGGACCCTTAAAGTCATTCCCTTATCTACTGTAACAAACAGGTGAAAGGGTTTCTCAAGGGAAGGAAGCTCTAGAACAGGAGCTTGCACCAGTGCCTGCTTGAGCTCATTTAAAACCTCTATTTCTACTTCCTCCCATTCTATGTTGCCAGGCTCTTTCTCTAGTAATTTTTGGTGTAGCCCTTTAGTTTGAGATGCAAAAGAATCTATCCACAATCTACAGTACCCTACCAATCCCGGGAATTTTCTTAGCTCTCTTTTTGTTTGAGGAAGAGGCAACTCAACTATGGCCTGGATTCTTTGTCGATGGATTTTTCTTTTTTCTTCACTTATGAGGTGGCCTAGGTACTTAACTTCCCTTGCTACAAATTGCAGTTTACTTTTAGATACCCTTAATCCTTGATCCCCTAAAAAGTTCAGTAGATTTTTCATAGCTTGAGCCACCACTTGCCTTTCTTTACCTGATATTAATAGATCATCTACATATTGCAGAAGGGTGATCTCAGGTGGGATTGGAAATTTTTCCAGTACGCTTTCTAACTCTTGCCCAAAGAGATTGGGGGACTCCGTAAAATCCTGAGGTAAGACAGTCCATCTGTATTGCTGCTTTCACCCATTGAAGGGATCTTCCCACTCAAAGGCAAACAGGTGTCTATTTTCTGGATCAAGGGGACAGGCCCAGAAGGCATCCTTTAAATCTACTACACTAAACCACTTATGATGGTAAAGGATTTTACTCAGCAGAGTGTAAGGATTAGGAACTACAGGGTGTCAAACCTGGACAACTTGATTAATGGCTTTTAAGTCCTGCACCATTCTCTAGCTACCATCTGGTTTCTGGATGGGGAGAATGGGAATATTAAAAGAGGACATACAGGTCTCTAAGAGTCCTTCTCAAAGGAGACCCTCAATGATGGGTTGAAGTCCCTGTCTTCCTTGAAGGGGAATAGGATATTGTTTCCAACACACAACATCCCTTTCCTTTTTTAACTTGATTTTAATTGGAGGAATTCACAACCATCCCCTATTTCCTTCTTTTACCCATACCTCCTCCTTAATGTCCTTTTCATCTTCTTCAGTGAGCAGGGCCAAAACCTCAATTTGTCTGTTCCTTACCTCTAAATCCAGTCACATAGTTATTATTAGGTCTCTTCCTAATAAATTTCTCCCAGCTTCTGGGATGTGCAACAAGGGAGCTATAATTTGATTATTTTCCCAACAAATGTTAGTAGGCTCAAGAATGGAAACTTTAAATCCCTCCCCTTTTATCCCTGAGATGTTGAGGGAACTGCCAGAGAGCCTGGCCCCCTCAGAAGATGATTTACAGAGGATCAAGCTGTTCCAGTGTCTACGAAGAATGTAATTTCCTCTTGATATGGGACCACCTTTAAATTTACTAAAGTCTCCTGGTGGGCTTCTGAGATGAGAAGCCTCTGACTCTTCTAATCTTCAAAATTCATTAGGAGTATAACTCGACCCTCCTTCTGTAAGTCTGGGCACTCTCTTTAGAAATGGCCAGGTTTTCCACAGGGATAACACCCTACAGAGTTCATTCTCCTTGATCCTTTATTTAAATCAGCCCAACCCACTCCCTTATCTCACCTCTGTCTGCTTCCTCCATTCCCTGCTTCTAATCTTTTCTTGACCAAGTGTTCGACAGTGGGCATAATGACTTTAGCCTGTTGCTTTTGCTTTTCATCCTCCCTTTTTACAAATACTTTCTGTGCTTCCCTTAATAACTCCTCCAATGGCTTATTCATCCATCCATCTATTTTCTGGATCTTTTTATGAATATCAGGCCAAGAACCCTTCACATAGATTACCTTTAACATTCTCTGGGCCACAGCATCATCAGGGTCCATACCTGAATATTTTCTCACTTGATCTCTCAATCTTTGCAGATAAGCAGAGGGAGACTCATCTTTCTCTTGATTCACCTCAAAAGCCTTATCCACATTTTGAGATTTGGGTGCAGCCAATTTTATCCCCTCCATAATGAGGTCTCTGAGATCCTTCACTTGTGCCCTATCTTCCTTATCATTATTATCCCAATTGGGGTCAGTACTTGGAAATTTTTGCTCTGCTGCCATCACCCCTTGCCCTGGTGGGTACTGCCTTTCCCATTCTGTCATAGCTGTCTCTCTCACCATTCCTCTCTCCTCTTTCATAAAGAGGATGTTTAATATGAACATAAGTTTGGACCACGTGTATATGCTAGAGCCTAGGAATTGATCTATTTGCTCAGCCAGCCCCATTGGGTCCCCTATTAGTGATTTCATCTCCTTCTTAAAATTCCTTACTTCTGCACTCATTAATGGGGCATCTACATACCCGACTTCTTTTGGCCCCATAGGCACCTCCCTCAAGGGGCAAAGGGATTCAATGGGGGTGATGTTCCCTTACTCTCTTTCCTTCAAGTGTTTTTGGAAATGGAAAATTCTGTATATCCTTTTTGCACTGTGCTAATTCTTTCCTCAACCATTGATGAGTCATATCTGGTGGGGCAGTTGGCACCAACAGGGCTCCTGGTTCCCCTAGAACCTATATGGACTTTATTAGGTCCTCAGACTCTAACAATTTCTGCCCTGGGAGAGGAGGGGAATAGTAGGGAGGAGGAAGGCTTAATAAGGGGTCCCAGGGTTTAGATTCTACCAACTCAGCTTCTAAATTTGGATTTTTATGTTTCACAGGGTAGAGGGAAGTTTTTTTTGTTCTTTAGCCAGCATGTAGCATAATCAGACTCCTCCTTAGAAAAGGATGTCTTCTCATTAACATAAATTACAAGGTTGGCACAGAGCCAATCCTCCTCTGGCCCGTCCTTTGACCAGAATACATCTGGCAGTGAAATGCTTTCTTCAGTCCAAATGTAACAACAATATTTAATCATTTTCTTTTTGTCCTTTCCCTTGGTCTAATTGTTATTGGTCCAATATTTTAACATCCTACCTAGTGGACTATCTGGAGGGATGCCCCTGAGGGACTCTATAGGTGCCCCCTTTTCTTCCTCCCTGGTTAGCCAACTGCGTCTATTCCCCATTCTGAGTCTTTTCTGGACTTCTTTCTCTCAGTTCCTTTTGCTTCATCCATCTCTGGCCCTTTCCCTTGTAGGAGAAGGGAACCACAAATCAGGACTCTTCACTCACTTCACACAGGATGTAGCACATCTCAGTCACACATAATCAGCTGCAGACTCATCATGAATTCCTGACCACCAAGTTAAAATAATATTTAATAGTCCTCTTTCCTTACCTTGGTCCATGCGTGGAGTTGCCTGGCCTACCAGAGGCAGGCTTTTCCTTTTCCCCTTTTTCTCATCCACAACCAGCAGATCCAAGCATCTGATCTCAGGCCCTCTAGCTGCCAGAGACAGGCCCCCAATGGCAGAGTCTGAGACTGCTCAATCAGTGGGGTGCACCTTCCCTTTGTCCACCTTGGGGGTCCCCCTCTGAAGCTCTGGATCCCAGATGAGCCCCCAAGTTTTTGGAAATAAAGCAGTACCTGTAAGGGAATAAATGCTCACTTAGTTCTGGAGGAGAAAAGAATTTATTTATGATCTTGCAAGATAGGACACACAGCCAAAAATGTGGTGGGCTGGTGCATGGGAGGAAGAACTTGGTGGTCTTTTAATCTCCTATTCCTACTGTGCAAGTCCCTCCCTTGTTTCCCCATTGGCTGGGTACTACAGAGGTTACAGCCTATCTGAAAGAACTAACTAGCCCATCTTTGAGATTTTAATTTGTACAGCCTATCCGAGAGAGCCAACTAGCTCATTATTGAGGTTTTGAATTGTACAGCCTATCTGAGAGAGTTCATTCAGTTTAAATTTCCTGCTGGGAGATCCTGCCTCTGATTTTACCCCATATCTCTTTACATTCCAGTAACCATGGTTACTTTTCCATATAAGGAGCTGGCACAGATTCTCTCTCTCTTTCCTTTACCACAGGGCTTGATGAAGCTGGTTCTGTCCCCATTTTCCCTATTCCATGTTGTCTCTATGTGAAAGCTAAACTTAACCCTTTCTTACAGGCTAGCCCAGAATAACTTACTCCAATTCCAAGGTTATCTTGGTAACCAAAACTGGATCTTACAAAAAAAGGTCCCCCTTACATATGTAGTAGCTTAGACTTATACCTATACTTCATTATGATACTAAAATGTATGCCCATCAACATATTAAGGCCAGTTTTTTCTCGCATACTTTCTGTGGTTAAGCATGTAATCAATTTGTGCATGCTCAACAATTAGATCATCTCTAATTATGTCACCTGGAGACATTGTGCTCATTATCCTAAAATCTACTCATCTTTTCATACAATAAATCTATCAGAATTACTTCATATCAGAAAGACAGATTTTTAGGCTGATAGGCCATCTGATCTCCTACTTCATACCTACAATAAACTTTTTCTGTCTTTGAAACCCCTATGCCTCAGGAATTGGTCATTTGAGTGTACTGGGCAGAGAATCCACCACTTTTGTTTGGTATCTGTAGTCTTCATTAATATTATTCACTGTTCTAGAGAAATTAATAATTTAGACCAAGGGAGAAATAAAGTAACATGAGTTAGGCAATGAAGTTTTTTAGGGACATGCTTAAATCTTAAATAAGATCCTCACAAACATTATATATTTACAGCACATAGTAATACACTATATCATTTTTCCTGCATGTCTTGTATCTACAAAACTACAAAGTAGATACTTTAATAGATACATTGTTTATATGCATGCTGATACCTTGGGAAAAAGAAAATCATTTAGCTGTATCATTTGTATCACTATTCTCTGTTGCTTATTATTACAAAATAACACTGATATAGCCATTTGTGTTCTTTGCCAATTTGAATAAAGATGTTGTAATAAAAGTGAGAGCCAACAGGGGTAAAAAAAAGAAATCTCACTTGTGTCTTAAATGCTGTTATAGGAATGGAGAAAGACAGCACTCTTATTGCCCTTAAATTCCTCCTTTATTTTATCTGAGCAAACCTCTGTGTACACTTAATTTCAGCAGGGACTTTCAAAAAAACAGGCAATAGAAAAGAGACTAGAGAAACCAATATCTGAATAATTTAGGAGGCACAAAAGAGAACTGGAACATTAAGGGAGGCAATATCAAAGAGCAAGGGCTTCAAGTTGTAAGTACTATTAGTAAGAGATAAAATATAAGGCAAACTGGAATTCCTTATAGTCCTTGAGATTGAAACTGTGGAGTATAACTATTCTCTAAAACGCTGCAGTCGGTAATACCTAGAGAAAAAGAAACCTGCCTTTACAAATGCATACAAATTCATTAAGTCACCTGAAGGTTTCCTTTTATGAAGTAATATGAGTATGGACTAATGACAATGGCCTCTTTTTCATGCAGATTAATTGCCAATAGTACTGGATTTATCATCAGTAATGATACCTCATCATCATTATCCTTTTCATCACCATCATTGCTCTGTGCTTTCCTTTAAAATGAGGTAACATTTTAAAGCCACAACAAATTTCCTTCCTGACTTTCACCACCTCTTGCTTCACAGGAATGACCCAAGCATTCACATAAACAGACTTTTGAAACATGTTTGCAATGATAAAATTTATTATGGCAAATGAGTATGAGAAGTTGAGACCAATTTGTTAGCAAAGAAGCAGGAAAAATAATATCTGTTTTTATGCCTCTCTCCTTAGTATAGCCATATATGTTTGCTAATATCTTTGGACCAGTTTTACTCCTTGTCTCTCATTGTTTTGAAATTCCCTAAGAAATTTGCATGTGAATTAAAATCAATTTGCACTAACAGCAATGTGTGAAAACAGGCATTAGTGAGTAAATGCAAAAGCAATATATAAATATGCAGATTATTTTTTGTTTCTTTTAGTCATCAAGAAAATATCAGGAAAGAAAAAATATTTCCTTGATGTACTCAGAGAAATATAAGCAATGGGATGGAAAACAAAAATTCTTGAAAAACAGAAAATGAGTAACTATCAATTTCTATTCACTTGAAGATACTATATCAGAATACTGTTACTATTTCCTTATACATTTGGTAGACTAAATACTGCTTGCTAAGTATTTTTCTTTGTGGGAAGATGATTTGTAACAGATTCAATATTTTAGTAAATAAAGGAATATTCATTTTCCTTTCTTTCTCTTCTATTGGTTTTAGTAAGTCATGTTTCACTTTATTTTAGTTTTGAGGTGTTTTCCAATTTAAGTTGTCAACTTTACTGAGATAAACTTTTCATCACTTGTTATTACCTTTCAAAATGACTGGAGGGCCTGTAGGGTACACTTCCCTCACTTTTTTTTTTTTTACTTCCTTTTAATGTAAATGGAATACACAAGCATATCAAAAACCCTGACATGACAGAAGAGAATACACAGAGTTATATATAGATATTTACAGGCCCTTGCAAACTGAAGGAAAAATGGAACCTCTGGTTAAGGAAAGCTTCTCTTCCTAGCCCAATTCTTACTAAAAATGAAGTACAGAGGCAGCAGCAGGAGTCTCTGCAGTTGCTTCTGGATGAAACAGCAGGAGGCTGAAATTACACCAGAAACCATCCAGAGAAAAACCAAGATGCTGACTTTCTGGTCTTGGGCCTAGTCCTAACTCCTTCTCCTTGGCAAGTGGGAATGCCAAGGATCTGTATATCTCAGCAAGAGTCAGCCTGTGACCCCTGAAATTCAGATGCATGAGAAAAGGTTCCCAGCCCCTCCCAGATTTCCCTAGCATTGAGCTGATTGAGAACTGAGCTGCAACCAACCATGTCCAAGAGAGGGGTGAGGCAAGGGGGGTGAAGGAAGAGATGCTCCCAAGCTGAGAGATGATTGCTCCTGAACAGGATGCTAGGAATCAATGACAGAGGCCAAACCTGGACTCATCCATAGGCCCAGTGCTGGCTACAGAAGACTCAGTGAGGCTGTGCTACCACCTGGATGGTAATGGGAGCATTTCACCAATAAACCAGGACAGTGCCTTGAGATAACTATTTCTTCCCTCATCTTTTTATTGCTAACATTGGCAATTGCTGTTTTTTTCTTGATCTGTATAATTCTAGAATATTATGAATTTGATGGATAGACTGTAAGAACTAGCTTTTTTCTTAGCTGATGCCTTTGGTGATATAGTTAAAAAGTCATATTTTTAAAAACACCTAGGAAGCATCATTTTAGCCAAAATCTGATTCAAATATATCTGCCATTCAAGTAAATACAAAATCTGCTGCCATTATGAGATTTACCTTTCAGGTAGTTTTGAAAATTTGCTTTGAAGAAAGTTCTAAGCCTTAGATAAATTATCTGTGATTGTACATTTTATTCCACTATTTTCAGCCAAGTTTAATCAGTCAATCAACAAGATGTTCTCTTGAATATTTCCTTAAAATTCACATGACTGAATTTTAAGTGTTACATATTGAGATTATTGGTCAAGTTTTCTAGAATTAAAAAAAAAAACAAAACAAAACACTTCAGAGTTTAAACTCATTAGAACACCATAAAAGTTACTATAATGTTTTCTTTAGACATCCAAGTATATTGTAGCCTTGGCTACTTCTATGTAGATGGGTGTGCCAATTTGAATGTATTATGTCCCCCAAAATGCCATTATCTTTGATGTACTCTGTGTGGGCAGATATATTAGTGTTGATTAAATTGTAATTCTTTGAGTGTTTCCATGGAGATGCAACCCACCCAACTGTGGGTGATGACTCTGATTGGATATTTTCCATGGTGGTGTGACCCCACCCATTCAGGGTGAGTCTGAATTAGTTCACTGGAACACTATATAAGCTCAGACAGAAGGAGCAAGCTTGCTACAGCCAAGAGAGACACTTTGAAGAATGCACAGAAGTTGAGAGAGTAGCTGCAGATGAGAGACAGTTTGAAGATGGCCGTTGAAAGCAGGCTTTTGCTCTGGAGAAGCTAAGAGAGGACAAATGCCCCAAGAGCAACTGAGAGTGACATTTTGAGGAACTGCAGCCTAGAGAGGAATGTCCTAGGAGAAAGCCATTTTGAACCCAGAATTTTGGAGCAGATGCCAGCCACATGCCTTCCCAGCTAACAGAGGTTTTCCAAATGCCATTGACCATCCTCCAGTGAAGCTGTCCAATTGCTGATGTGTTACCTTTGACACTTTATTTGACCTTAAGATGATAACTGTGTAATGAAATAACCCCCCTTATATAAGCTGATCCATTTCTGGTGTTTTGCATTCCAGCAGCATTAGCAAACTAGAACAATGGGTATTGGTAAAGTCCACTTATTTCAAATTCATTGAAGTAACCCCATATCTGTCAGTCTATATTCTTTCTTGATTCCTTAATCATCTTTGTATTCTATTTTCAGGTCAACATACTTATTTTTTTTTTTTTATTTAGTGTTGTGCTAGAGCCAGTTATGCACATATCATACCCACTCTTTGTCAGTACCCTCACTTTGATAGTTTTTACATGTACCATGTGAATCTACAAGCACTATATATAAAGCTTTTGCTATAGCTGTTGTTGAGAGCACACCATGAATTTTAACTATTGTAGTGTTTTGAAGCAGTATGTACCAAAGAGAAACATGATCTTCAACATGATCTTAAGACATGACTCATATCTGCCTACATTACTGGGACAGATGTTAAAGGTTGGCAGACCTCCTCAAAGAGGAAAGAATATACACATGACATTGTAAACCATTTACATTTTAAGCATTGAAACTCCTCTCTCCTGATCATTGTTCATAACAAATCTCCAGACCCCTGTGTAGTGTGACCCATCTGAAACTCTTTTCTCATATTCTATGGAATGTCTTTGTCCTAACCCTTGTAAGTTGCAATTACAGCCCTGCCTTTGTGTAGTGCTACTTCCATTTTCCAGCTGGCTGCCACTGGAGACTCTCCCATTCATAAATCATAATAAAACCCATATCTGACTCTGTGCCTGGTGTGTTCTTTGGTTTTGTGACTGCCCAAAACCAAGCCCTCCAAAAGCTGGATTGGAACACTGGGGTTCTTTATAAAGAAATGAAATTCAGAGAGAGAGAGAGAGAGAAGAGAAGAGGAGAGAGAGAGAGATGGAAAGGAAGAGAGAGAGAGGGAGAGAGAGAGAGAGCACATGGGAAGCAAGAAGCTGAAATTCAATGGAATCCAGAAGAGAAAAGAGAGGCCAGAAGAAACAACCATATGGATTGTCATGTAACAGAGGATCCAAGGACCAAGGATTGCCAGCAGCCAGCCCTAGAATGCAGGTCTTTCCAGAAGACACCTTGGTGACACTTTGATTTGGACTATCTCTTGGCCTCAAAATCATGAGCTAATAAACTCCATTGTCTAACTCCACCAATTGTATGGTATTTGCTTGAGAAGACAGGAAATTAAAATGAATGCCTATCCACCTTACTATTTAGCAAAATGAATCTAAGAGTATTGTTTGATGACATTGAAGACAATTATTTGAAAATTTCCATATAGAATTTGAAAGTATTTCTTATTTATAGGAACTCATTGTGAGAAACTGGAAACATATGATTAAATTAAATTTTAGTAATTAGTTGAACTTATTTATTAAACACAATATTTTCTTTTAACTTAACTAAAGTAACAAGGCCAATGAATGTTTGGTAATGTGACTTCCTTTTTCTTGAAATTAGCTGAATGGGCCCATATATTCCAGGTGATCTGATTCCACAGACAAGTATTACTTGCCAGTGACTTAAAATTAAAAAAAAAAAAAAAATTCTCCTTCAAAGAATGGAGTCACTGTATCTTTGATCAAGTTTTTAAATGACTATAAAGATGAAATTTCCCAATCATCCCCAACAATAAAATATCTGATCTCTAGGCTTTCATTTTTAAAAATGCAGAAATTTGAAAGACATTGTCATTTGGGTTTGTTTTTATACTTGTGACAAAATATTTTAAAGTAAAATGGTTTAAAATAACCTTCAACATATGGGTAAATATGGCACAAGATATATGTTAGGTACCCCCAGAATGAGAAGCCCACTACTTTAAGGTATCAGCAGAATTAAAATCTTGTTTTATGCCAAATTTAGAGACAGCTTTCTAAATCACAACTTGAATTATATTCCAATCTCAGTTTGTGTGTCTATCCTTCATTCCAATATGCAATTTGAAAGTAATGTGTACTAGCCATTAAGGTAACAGCTGGGGACAAAGATTCAAATGTAAAATTACCCCTCTTTATCAGAACAAAAGCTGTACTTAAATATGTGGTAGCACAATGGCATGTGCATTTAATTAAATTTCAGAGTAGGGCAAGGAGGGGCTCATTTGCCTATTTATTACTGGAATTATTTCTGTAACCCACAATAAGTTAATCCATGACACATGTAAACTACAATCAATAGATGTTTACAGATTATAATGAGCATTAACTTGATAATATATGTTATATGTAATTTGTCATATGTAATTTGTAGGTTAAAATATTTGGAGCATTTGGAACATTAAGGGCCATGATTTTAAGTTCAAATTGATAAACTTTCTGATATGCTATATATTTGTGTAGGTTTGGATATAATAAGTCCCTCAGAAAAGCCATGTTCTTTAATGAAATCTTGTGGGTACTGACTTATCCAACTGTGGGTGAGACATTTTGTTAAATTATTTCCATGGAGGTGTGGGCACCACCCATACAGATGAGATCTTGATTAGTTCACAGGAGTACTTAAAAGAGCTGAGAGAAGCTGAAAGAGATATTTTGGAGAGAAGCTAAGAGCCTACACAGATGTTCACATTTGGAGATGTTTGGACATGACAGAAGGACATTTGGAAATACTTAGCTAAGAGATAAGGCCCAGAGTTTGCCCCAGAGAAGCTAAAAGAGGACCCCCAAATTCTAAGGGAGAAATATCCTGGGAGAAAGAAGCAAGTATACACAGGAGCTAAGAGAGAAGCAAAGACAGAAACCCAGAGAAATTTTGGAGAAAGCCATTTTGAAACAACCCAGGAGCAAAGGACCAGCAGATACCACCCATGTGCCCTCCCAACTGACAGAGTGTTCCAGACTCCATTCGCCATTCTTTTTTTCTAGGTTATAGAAATGTAATTTCCTGTTTAATGTGGATTTTATATTCAGAAAACCTGTTTCAGATTGTACTAATTGAAATAATACTTTTCAAAAATATTTTCTACATAGCTTTATCATCTTCCTATAATTACAATATTGCTTCATTTCTATCTTTATATTTTGGTAACTTTCTTCACAATTTATTGCATTAGGTAAGACACAGTTCAGTGTGGAATAGGAATGATTTTTGCATTGATTTTGCAAGTCTCTTAAGATTTGTCAGAGGGAGATTTCTCTTTTTCTTATCTTTGAAAGGCTTGGTGTAAGATTGGTGGAGACCCTGTTTTGAATACTTCCCAGTAGTTTAGATGGTGACAATGGCCATACTCATTTTCCCAACCTTTTTTGTGGCCAATGTCATCCAGTACAGGATTGCAAAAATGACTGCTGAGCCTTTCTGGGAAAGATTTTACACTAGGGTTAAAATTAATATAGAAACCTCCAAGCTAGTAAGCCTAGTCTAATCATGAGGAAAAACAGTAGACAAATCCCAATAGAGGGACATTCCATAATATACTGACCAATAATTCTTAAATCTATCAAGGTCATCAAAACCAAGCAAAGTCTGAGAAACCAGCACAGAGAGGAGCCTAAGGAAACATGATAACTAAATGCAATGTGGTATTCCAGGTAGGATCCTAGAACAGAAAAAAGACATAAGGTTAAAACTAAGGAAATGTTATTAAATTATGGATTTAGTTAGTAGTGTATCAATATTGCATCATTAATAGTGACAAATATGCCTTAGTAATGTAATATGTTAACAATAGTGGAAAGTGGTGTGTAGAATATGGGGATTCTGTATTATCTTTGAAGTTGTTCTGTAAATCTAAAATTAATCTAAAATAAAAAGTTTGTTAATTAAAAATACCAATGGAGAGAGAGGAAAAAAATGAAATACACAAGGAGAAACTCATTTTCAATTCTTATATTTTGGATAAAATTATGTGAGTGATAGGGCCTGAGGGACAAGTTAAAACTTAAAATATACTATATTAACAACAAAGATTCAAATGATAGAAAAAATGCATTTTTGATGAAATATTGCAGCCAGCAAGTGTACCTTGAAATTCATTTCACCTACACATTTTTAAAGTGATAGATAAGTAAAATATTGTTTCATAAGTTGACTGTTAGTCAAGTATTCTGTTATTTATTGTCAAAACTATTCAAATGGTAGGGCAAGATGGTCAAATAGGCCAGTGTGATATTTAATTTGTCCTTTAGGGCAGCTAGTAAATAGCCAGGAACAGTCTGGAACAACTATTTTGCAGACTTCTGTGATCAGGTGCATATTGTACACAAGCCAGGAATGGGTGGAAGAACTAAGATCATTGCACAGAATTGTCCAAGAAGGGCAGTGTACCCCAAACAGAATAGATTCAAATAGGCATACACCAAGACACTTGCCCATCAGATTGTCAAATGTCAAGGCAAAGAGAGAATTTTGAAAGCAGCAAGAGAAGTGACCCATCACATGCAAGGGAAGCTTAATAAAAATATGTGCAGATTTCTTAGCAAAAACCATGCAGGCAAGGAGACAATGACATGATAAACTTAAGATACTGAAAGAGATAAACAACTAACCAAAAATTGTATATATGGCAAAACTGTCCTTCAAAAATGAGGGAGGGTTTAAAAAATTTACAGATAAACAAACAATGAGTTTGTGGACAAGAGACATGCTCTACCAGAAATACTAAAGGGAGTGCTATAGGCAGATAGGTAAAGACAGGAAAGAGAGGTATGGAGAAGAGTGTAGAAATGAAGATGTTCTAGTTTGCTAATGCTGCCAGAATGCAAAACACCAGAAATGGATTGGCTTTTATAAAAGGGGGTTTATTTGGTTACACAGTTACAGTCTTAAGGCCATGAAGCATCCAAGGTAACACAACAATTGGGTACCTTCACTGAAGGATGGCCAATAGTGTCTGGAAATCCTCTGTTAGCTGGGAAGGCACATGGCTGGCATCTGTTCTGGAGTTCTGGTTTCAAAATAGCTTTCTCCCAAGATATTCCTTTCTAGGCTGCAGTTCTTCAAAAATGTCACTCTCAATTGCTCTTGGGGCATTTGTCCTCTCTTAGCTTCTCTGGAGCAAAAGTCTGCTTTCAAAGGCCATCTCCAAAATGTCTCTAAACTTCAGTTCCTCTCTCAGCTTCTGTGCATTCTTCAAAGTCTCCCACTTGGCTGTAGCAAGCTCTGGGCTTGTGTGGCTCTTTTTAAAGTATTACAGTAAATCAATCAAGACCCACCCTGAATGGGCAGGGCCACACCTCCATGGAAACTATCCAATCAGAGTTATCAACTTTAGTTGGGTGGGTCACATCTCCATGGAAACACTCAAAGAATTACAATCTAATCAACACTGATATGTCTGTCCACATAAGAGTACATCAAATATAATGGTGTTTTGGGGGACATAATACATTCAAACTGGCACAAAGATAGTAAGGTAACTGAAAGGGTAAAAAGATAGAAAAAATAAGATATGACATATTAAATCCAAAGACAAAATGTTGAAAAAGTACTGTCTTTACAGAAATAACATTAAGTGTAAATGGATTAAATTTCCCAATCAAAAGACATCGACTGGCAGAATGTGTGTATATAGATATAGATATAGATATATATAGGTATAGGTATAGGTATAGGTATAGGTATAGGTATAGATATAGATATAGATATAGATATAGATATAGATATAGATATAGATATATAAGTCCATCTATCTGCCATCTACAAGAGACTCACTTTAGACACAAGGGAAAAAATAGGTTGAAAGGGAAAGATTGGAAAAAGATATTTCATGTAAAAAACAACTAGAAAGAACAGGGATAGCTATATTAATATCAGGCAATTAGACTTCAAATGTAAAGCAATTAAAAGAGACAAATAAAGACACTATGAATTAATAAAAGGACAATTCATCAAGAATAAATAACAGTCAAATATTTATTCACCAAGCCAGAATGGCTCAAAATACATGAGGAAAACATTAGCAACACTGAAGGGAGATGTAGATACCTCTACAATAATAGTTGGAAACTTCAATACACCACTCTTATTAAAAGATAGCACATCTAGACAGAGGATCAATAATGAAACATATCTTGAACAATATGATAAATGAACTAGACTTAACATTTATAGAACATTGCAGCCCACAACAGCAGGACATACATTTTTTTCTCAAGTGCTCAAAGATCATTCTCCAGGATAGATGACATGTGGGGTCACAACCCAAGTCTCAATAAAAATAAAATGATCAAAATTATACATAGATCTTTCTTGGATCACAATGGTGTGATTTTGGAAATCAATATCAGGTAGAAGGCTGGAAAACTCACAAATATATGGAGACTAAATAATACAATCTTGAGCAGCCAGTGGGTCAAGAAAGAAATTACAAGACAAATTAATAAATATCTTGAGGCAAATGAAAACAAGAGCACAACATATCAAAACTTATGGGATGCAGCAAAGGCAGAATTGAGAAGGCAATTTATTGCCCTAAATGTCAATATTAAAAAAGAAAGAGGAAAAATTGAGGTGTTAACAGCTCACCTAGAGAAACTAGAAAGAAAACAAAAGTACCCCCAAAGCAAATAGAAGGAAAGAAATAACAAATATAGGAGCAGAAATAAATGAAATTGAGAACATGGAAACAATTGAGAGAATCAATTGGTTGATTCTTTGAGAAAAGAAGTTGGTTCTTTGAGGAAATCAATAAAATTGATGGGCTTAAAAGGAAAAAAAAAGAGAGAGAGGACACAAATAAATAAAATTGGGAATGAGATAGTAGCAGAACAACTGACCCCATGAAAATAAAAGGAAATAATGAGAGGATACTGTGCTCAAATATATGCTGACAAACTAGACAACTAAGATGAAATGGACAACTTTCCAGAAAAGCATGAACAACCAACACTGACTTGAGAATAAAGAGAAGACCTCAACAAACCAATCACAAGTAAAGAGATTGAATCATTCATCAGAAACCTCCCTAAAAAGAAAAATCCAGGAACAGAAGGCTTCACATTTGAATTTTATCAAGCATCAAGAAAGAATTAGTACAAATCCTGATCAAATTTTTCAAAAAAATGAAGATGAGAGAACATTACCTAGCATATTTTATGAAGCCCACATTGCCCTAATAGCAAAGTCAGATAAAGATACTACAAAAAAGTTAAGACCAATCTCTTTAATGAATATAGATGCAAAAATCCTCAACAAAATACTCTCAAAGGAAATCCAGCAGCACATAAAAGAATTATACACCATGACAAAATGGATTTTATGCCAAGTATGCAAGGCTTGTTCTACATAAGAAAATCAATTAATGTAATATACCACATCAATCAAGGGGGGAAACCAAATGATCATCTTGATTGATGCAGAAAAGACATTTGAAAAAATCCATCATCCTTCTTGTTTAAAACATGTCACAGGAAGAAATCAAAGGAAACTTTCTCAACATGATAAAGGGAATATATGAAAAACCCACAGCTAACATCATACTCAATGGAGAAAGACTGAAATCTTTCCCTCTAAGAAGTGACAAGGTAAGGATGCTCACTATCACCATTGTTATTCGACATTGCACTGGAAGTTCTAGTTAGAGCAATTAGTCAAGAAAAAGAAATAAAGGCATCCAAATTGGAAAGGAAGAAGTAAAATTTTCACTGTTTGCAGATGACATGATCATATATGTAGGAAATCCCAAAAAATCTATAACAAAGCTACTAGAGCTAATAAATTACTACAGAAAAATGGCAGGATACATGATCCATAAGCAAAATTCAGTAGTGTTTCTATATACTAGTATAAGGATCAACCTGCTTAGGAAATAAAGAAAAAAAAAATCATTAAAATAGCAACCAAAAGAATCAAATATTTAGCAATGTGTTTATCCAAGGACATAAAAGACCTATAAAAACAAAGCTAAAAAAAAATTGCTAAAAGAAATCAAGGAAGACATGTAAAATATAATCACATACTGTGTTCATGAATTAGAAGACTAGATATAGTTAAGATGCCAATTCTACCCATTGACTTATAGGTTCAATGCAATATCAATTAAAATCCCAGCAGGTTACTTTGCAGAAACAGAAAAACCAATAATCAAATTTACTTTGAAGGCCATGGTGCCCTGAATAGATAAAAATATCTTGAGAAAGAGAAATGAAGTGGGACATCTCACACTGCCTAATTTTAAAGCATATTACAAGTGTGCCAGTTTGGGTATATTATGTCCCCCCAAAAGCCATATTCTTTAATGCAATCTTGTGGGGGCAGATTTATTAAACTTTCTGATCAGGGTGTGACCTCTTGGTTGAATGTTTCCATGGAGGTGTGGCCCCAACCATTCCATGTTGGTCTTGGTTAGTTTATTGGAGTCCCTTTAAAAGGAGTAGACCCAGATGTCTGCTGATCCCTTGAGATACTGGCCAAGAGTTTGCTCCCAGAAGCTAAGAGAGGACAAAATGACCCAAGAGCAGCTGAGAGAGACTTTTGAAGAGATGCTTGGGGGCTGACAGAGATGCTCAGAGATGCTTGGAGATGCTAACCTAAGAGATGAAGCCCCTAGTTTGCCCCAGATAAGCTAAAAGGTACAGAAGGTCAGGGACATTTTGGAGAAAGCTATTTTGAAATGTAACATGGGAGCAAAAGAATAGCAGATGCCAGCTACGTGCCTTCCCAGCTGACAGGTGATCCGGACATTCTTCAGTAAAGGTATCCTCTTGTTGATGAACAAATGGATCCAAGATCTAAGCAACAGAACTAAGAGCATGACATTTTTCGAAGAAGCTGTAGGGAATTATACTAAAGATTTTGTGGTAGGAAGTGATTTCCTAGACCTTATACCCAAAGCACAAGTAATGCAAGAAGAAATAGATAAATTGGTTCTCCTCAAAATTGAATACTTTCCCATGTCAGTGGACTGTGTCAGGAGAGTAAAAAGGCAGCTTAAACAATAAGAGACAATATTCAGAGACCACATATCAGATAATGGTTTAATTTCCAGAATATATAAAGAGAATCTACAACTGAACAACAAAAAGATGGCCCAATTAAAAAATGGGCAAAAGATATGGATAGACACTTTTCCAAAGAGAAAATAAAAATGGCTCAAAAGTATATTAAAAAGTACTCAACTTCAGTAGCTATTAGGGAAATGCAAATCAAAACCACAACGAAATATCTCACACCTACTAGAATGACCATTACCAAAACAAAACAAAACAAACAAACAAACAAAAAACCAGAAAGATACAAGTGCTGGAAAGGATGTGGAGAAATAATTATACTTATTCATTCTTGGTGGGAATGTAGAATGCTGCTAAAGTTTCAGAAATGGATAGTACTATACTGTGAGTTGGTAGCACAATATTTTAAATATAATGAACAAAACTGAGTGAGAGTATGGTCAATAGTGGAAGAATATTGGCATGTATGACACCAGAAGGAAATATAGGGGATAAAACTTGGGACTTTATAACTTAGCAAAACCTAGAGCAGAAAATGATGGTGACTAAATGTACAAGCATAAGAAAGTTTTTACATGAGTGAGAAAAATGAATGTTACCATTGTGAGGTGTAAAAACTAGGATGGTATATGGAAAAAGTACAATTAATGCAAACTAGGATCTATGGTTAATAGTAACATTGAAGTCATCTTTCATTAATTGTAACTATGAAAATATGCTAAAGCTAACATCAATAAGAGAGATATACAAGGAAGTGTTTACGGGATTCTTGTTCTCTCTCTTTTTTTCTCCTCCTCTTCTTTCTTTGTAGAAGTAATGCAAATATTCTCATAGATTTTTGAGGTGAGTGCATAACTATATGTTTGTATGGGAGCTATAGATTGTACAATTATGATAGATTGTATGGTGTATGAATAACTATTTAAAAAATAAACAGAAAGGAACAAGTGCTGGAGAAGATGTGGAGAGAGAGATAGGTATTATTAACTGCTGGTAGGGAAGGAAAGCAGTGCAACCCTTCTGGAGGGCAGTGTGGTGGTTCCTCAGGATGCTAGGTACAGGGTTGCCATATGATTCTGCAACTCTGGTATTAGGTATTTACTTGGAAGAACTGGAAGCAGGGACACGAATAGATATTTACGCACTGATGTTTATGGTGGCATTATTCATGATTTGCAATGGGTGTAGGTGGCCTAAGGGTACATCAACTGACAAATGGAAAGGTGAACTGTGGTGTATACATACAATGGAATACTGAGTGGCTGCAGGAAGGAGGTTATGTGGCATTCAACTAGGTGAATGAAACATGAGGACATTTTATTGAGTAAAATAAGCCAGAAATGAAAGGACAAATATTATTTGATCTCACTGAGATAGACTAAACTAATGAGCAAACTCAGAATTGAATTTGAGAGAATAGGTTATCAGAGGATAGAAAGTGGGCAGAGACTGGACAATCAATGACTAAGGAGTAAAGAAAGTTTAATAAAGCTTATTGTAATGGTTCCCATATTGCGAGCTTTTACAGAAGTTACATCTATTCCTGATTTTTAATTGTTATTTCTAAATTCTCTGATGTTGTGCTCTTTGTGTATGTCTTTGCAGTTCCCTGGAATTTTGGCTATCTATGTGACACCTGAGACTCAGAGTTTTGCATCTCTGAAAGTCAACATTACTTCATACAGCAATTGTTAAAGAAGCTGAAAAAGAGATCAGACTTCAATTAGAAATATGAATGAAACTGATCTGATTAGGACTAATGTAAATCAGAATACACAGTAAAGACTGTTATTGTCTGTATTTTAATACTTCAACTTCCATGTAAGGCTAAAGGAAGAGATGTTTATTTGGTCCAAAATTTAAATTGTCTGTAGCACAATATCTAATTTAACCTGTCTGGTCAGTTTATTTAAGCAATATAATTACATGGAACCCAGAATAGGGAATGAGATCTTGTTCTTCTGTATTGATTAAGGTGATACCCTGATGCATTCCAGAGCATTTTGGGCAAAAAACAAAATAAAAAGAAATTGCAAATTCCATTGAGGGACTGGAGAAAAATGTGGGATTATTAAACTTCCCCACCTGAGGAATTCATGGTATTCTCTCAAGCATGAGGGACTCCCAATTTAATAAGCTAAGCCTTCAAACTTTAGGCTTGTGCTTATGAAGCTTATCTCTGCAATGGTGAAGCTAAGCCTTACTTATAACTATGCCTCTTTTATTTCTCAGATATGGCCTCTCTCTCTAAGCCAACTCTTCAAATAAACTCACTACCCTCCCCCCATGTGGGAAATGACTCCTAGGGATGTAAGTCTCCCTGGCAATATGGGACATGACTCCCAGCTATTTACCTGGACTTGGCATCATTGTATTGAGAATACCTCCTTTACCAAAAGTGGGAAAAGAAATGGAACAAAATAAAGTTTCAGTGGCTAAGAAATTTCAAATAGGGTTGAAAGGTTCTTCTGCAGGTTACTCTTATGCAAGCTTCAGTCAGATATTGCAGATTGCTACAGTATGCCAAGCCCAAACCAACAGTATTCCTGAAAACCCTAAGAATACCCTGGGCTTTGTCTAAGACTCTATAAATATTTTACCTAGTAAGTTTATATTTTCAGAAATTTAAGGCTCCCAAATTGTTCCCATGCCAGAAAAACCTTGGAACCCAGAGGTACCAGCCTAAGAATATCAACCAGTTTCATTCCTCTACCCCTTTCCAGCACAAAGAAGTTAAAAGGGTCATTTCTCAGATATCTCTGAAGATTGAGAGAATGATTAAATAAGAGGGAGGAGGTATAACTGAGAAATTAGGATTTAACAAATGATTATGACTATTGACTCACTATATAGATATTTCTTTTTATTTTCTAGTGTATTAGAACAGCTAGAAGGAAATAACAGAAATTGTTGAGCTGTAATACAGTAGCCCTGAAGTTTGATAATAATTGCACAGCTATACAGCAAAAAAAAAAAAAAAAAAAAGAAAAAAAGTCAGCTACCTGTGTTTGTATGGTTCTACGTCTGCATGTTTTTTTCTGTTCCACTGATCTATATATTTATCTCTGATAATATTGTACTGTTTTAGTTAACCTACCTTTATTGTAAGTCTTAAAATTGGGTAGAGTGCAATACTAGAAATCAGTAAGGGAGGGTATAAGAGGGACAGGATGTTTGGGTTTTTTTTCTTTTTATTTCTTTTTCTGGAGTAATGCAAATGTTCTAAAATTGATCATGTACAACAATGTGATGATACTATGAACCACTGATTGTATACTTTGGATGAATTGTAGGGTGTGTGAATGTGTCTCAATAAAATTATGTTTAAAAACTCCAAACAATAAAATATCCCTCACTATTAAAAAACAATGTCCAAAGTGATATATCAATATTTGGCATTTTTATCTTTGGTACCAAGAGTTAACTTCAATATAAAATGGAGCAAGAGCATATAGACCTATCATATGTGAGTCCACCTCTACCTCCTGGTCTCTGGTTTCCCAAACTCCACTCATTTCAATGGGAGAGACTGATTTTCCTTTCATCTATTCATCTATTGGGCCTCTTTAAAGGACTTTTTTTCAAATAAAGAAACTTATGGAAAAGTTTATAAATAATTGTGTTAGATCAATAAATAACAGGATGTTAATAATAAAAAACAAATACAGGTAATTTCTGGGTAGAAATGTTATAACTAGGAGGTAAGAGTTTCCTTGCCCAATTCTCATTTTTCTTTGCTTTGCTTTTTAAAATATTCCTTCATTTTCACTTTGTAAGCATTAAATATGAATTTAGCCCATATATATCCTAGGAAAGACCCACAGTCTTAAATTATAAAATGGGCAAAAATTTTGCCTTGTAAATAGCAAAGATGAATCCTGATATATTGATCAAAGTAACCTTTTTTTCAAAATGATTTATATAGATGATTTAGAAGCAAGTGTTTTATGAACAAAGATCAAGACCATGAATCTGTGTTAGGCATATTGAGAGGACTAATAAGATCAGGAGGTGGGTCAGGTAAATGTACAAAATCAAGTCAGCCCTTCCATTTCTGAGGAAGAAAGTTAAACAATAAATTATCAGAACTAAGATTGGGAGACAGAGAAAAAAATGCATATGTGATTTGAAGACTTTGTAACTAATAAATTAAGAAAGTGAAAGAGTTATAAAGAATGACCAAGAAAAGTGTGGCTTCTCTCAGAAAAGTGAAAATTTAAACAAGGACTGAGTTAAAGTGCTGTATTTTATTGAACAATTCAAGTTTACTGTCAATTCCTTTCCTTGAAATTATCTGGAAAGAATCATGTCTGGTGCTCCCCAGGGGCTTCAACTTCTGCCCTGTCAGCATTACAGAGCAGAAATAAAATAGAATAAGCTATACTTCTGAGATGTTTACTATGGGATGACATAATATTTAAGAAATGGTAGATATCTGTCATCATCACAAGATCAGATTTGAGAGGAATGGGACATTTGCCCAAATTTAGTTTGTACTACCTATAACACTTTCTAGAATATACATTTTGTTTATAGTTGTGTATAGTTGTATAGTTGTCTTTAAAAGAAAACACACTGAAAAAAGTTTTAAGGAAGTAGGAAACCTTTCCAGCTAAAAAGGGTTGAGAAATAGAGTCGGTATTTATATTTTAAGTCAAGGATGGCAAAACTTAAAACTGCAACACCTGTTGACATATGAAATCAAGGAGAAAATAGTGGTAAAATGAGTTAGACATTCTTAAAATATATTGATTCTTTGAAAATAGAATGCTTTATATATGTTATGAAATTAATTTTAGGGAGGAATTAATTCACTAAGAAAAAATTATTAGGCACTTTAATTTTAAAAGAATACAATTTAGGGGAACTCGGGTTATTTCATATATTGCTTGTTTGTGGAAAAATTCCAGAAGGATGTAATCTAAATTTTTGATCAAACAACTAGTGAGCAGATGTGATTTAATGTCAAGAAAGTACTAATTACACACACCAAGGGAAATAATTAAAATTACTTGCAACCATATATAAATTAATCAAAACCTCTCTGGAGGTATGCCAGGGGAATGCTATAAATGATTGAATGGAAAAGTGTGTTGAAACAATCCAAGAGTATAAACAATGTATTGAGCTTCACATATGCAGTAAAAATTTCACTACAATCCATCTAAAATTGTGCTATAGTCTAATTTGACCTAACAATTCTGTACTAAAATCATTTAATGTGTTCATAACCATGTATCAACCCTGTGCAGGTTTGATACTGTTACAGACCCCAGAAGAGCCATGATCTTTTTTTTTTTTTTTTTAAGGTAGATGAAAGATGAAATATTTATATATTAAATATATAAAATATAAAATATATTTTATATATAATATATAAATATATAAAATATAATATATAAAATATATTAAATATATAAATATTTATAATATTTATATATTTAACATCATCAAATAAATACAAAAACAAAATTAAATTGTCACAAAACTCCACAGTAATTATCTCAATTTGCAACATAATTCGCATTGCATAACTTTAAACAGGAAAAGTTTTAGCATACAAATACCCTGGCAAGAATTCTAATTTAGCCCACTAATTTTATAGGTAGGGCTTTTGGGGTAAAGATATAGTTATCATTTTCTGTTCAAATTTTTAATAAAAATAAGTAATGTTAAGTGGAACATTATCATTTTATATCAAAAGTGTGGAATTCTATTAAGAAATCAGAACAGTTATTGAACACTAAATATTACATGCAGGCATTATATATCTACTTAAAGAATGGATATAAAACCATCTTGGAGTAGATAATGGAAGAAAGCCTGCTTAAGTTCATACTAAGTCAACCAAGGAGAAATTGGAGAATCTTGTATCAAGATGAGAGGCATTTATTCTTGGCATTTTCTTCCAATGAAAATGTAAAGCCAGTGTGGCACCACCTTAACTTTACTTAAACATTTATCAAAAAGGATTTAGAGCACTGATTCTCAAGTTGGCAGAACACTGGATTCATCTATGTACTTTCTACCTCTGAAAATTTGCATTTAATTTGTATAAGGTAGTGCCTGGTCATATGGATTGCTTTAAAGTTCTCTAGGTGATTCTAATGAGCAGCAAAGTTTGAACCACTAGCTTGGAGGATTGCCCCACAATCAAAGAGGTCAGTCTTCAGCTAAAGGATTCCCAATGCCTTGACTTTACTGAATGCATTGATTTTTTAAGCATCTGATAGGTATATCTCCCTAGATTAGAAAATAAATACCATAAGAGTGATTTTCTTTTGTTCCTCAATGTCTCCCCATATCTAGAACAATGACAAGCACATAGCAGTTACTAAATAAATATCTTTTGAATGAATACATGATTGCTTTTATATGTCCATCTTCTAGTAGATACATGAACATAAGAATTCAAAAGATATTTACTGAAAAAATGAAATTACTTAAGCAACTGGGATATGTTTAAGGCAAAATCAAAATCTTCATATATATGTGTATATATATATATATATATATATATATATATATATATACACACACATACATATATATATATGGTTTAAAAACCCACACATATGAATACATCAAACATAGAAAAAGAATATACAAAGGAGTGCAACATTTAGCAGTTGTTTTCCAATATTCTTCACATTCTTACTCTAAGAAACAAAAAGTAACCCTAAACAACTAGTACTTTAGCTAATATCCATAATAACATGTGCAGATAAGTTATTTTCTTTTAGAAACAGAATTACAGCTTAAACATAAAGAGTACATGTCAGTTTAAAAAAATTCAAGTAAATAAATTTCTGGCACACATCATGATAGCTTTTCCAAATAGTTGTATAAAAGAGAGAAGATTGTTTCTGGTTAAATATTTGGTATCACTATCCTCACTATTATTTGCTTTTAGTTGAGATCCAATAGTTTGTTAGTCTCACATGGAAAATGTTTCTTAAACTATTTTGGCACTTCCTTATACATAGTTTGTTTATTTAGGAAAACCTATTAATAATAAGCTTCCTTTTTATAGTATATGTATTCTCAGGAATGGCTTATTAAAGTTCCACAAGTATTACATAATTTTTAATTCAGTTAGTATCTTAAACTACGAAAATTTGGTTTTTCTTAAAATGAGCATTGGTTGCTTGATTGTAGGCTTGTCACAAAAAAGTTCTGCTTCAATCTCTGTGGTTGGAAATCTTTTCTGATATATCAAGGGATATTCCTTCTGAAACTGTTTTAGTTTTTTCCTTTTCTCCTTAAGAGGCAGACCCTTATTTTTAATAATATTCTCTAAAAGTTCTGCAATTGCAGCTTGAGAGGTAGAAATTTTTTGTTCATCAAACTCCTGTGTACTAATCTGCTTACAGTATGAGTAAGTTGGCAAAGGAGCAAGAAGTCCATCTGTAGGATTTTTAATATGACCCTTTCTTAAATAGTCAAGATGTTTCTCCACTGCAATTTGTAGTACAAGGGTACTTGAAGAATTTCCTGGTGATGATCCATTAAGAAAGAAATTAATCTTGCAGCAAGAAGCTCATCAAGATCCACTTCTTCGGCACAGCATAAGACACACCGAGAAAAAGTGTGTATCATCAGTGATCTTGTACCCATTGCATCATGAAGTTGGGGCATATCAACATTTTGACTCATACGTGAAATCATGCGCATTAAAAGCTGAAGCTTTCTACGATTTGGTGGGGGAAGTAACAAGCAACATAATTGTAGTGCGCTGATAGCAACCCTCTCTAAATGAGGCTGTAACAAACTTTGTGTGCCAGTCAACAGAGAAGCTGGAGGAAAAGAATTTTCTGAAAGTTCTACTGTACTTTTGCAGAGTCTTTTATTGATTGTGGCACTAGACTCTCGGGGTTCACATTCCATAGCTGTTTGCACATTTGTGCTGCCTTGTCCGAGATGATTGCTATAATTTGATTTCATGGTAATTTCAGCCACTGGTATATTGATATAGCTATTCTCTCTTGTACTACTTCTTAAAAGCAAACTCTGAGATCTACAGAGCTGCTTTGGCTTGCAGTCCCCACTACACAGTGCCTCTTGGTCTTGAAAAGTCAAAGTAGAAGTTCTCTTAAAAACAACACAGGGTGGTTTTTGAATATTTTCTTCTGAATGAAGATTTGATAGGGATTCTTGTTTGGGATTAGATACTATAAATTGTTTATTAGTTTGTCCTTCTATGCTCAAAATAGATTGATGGAAGACACTGGAGACCTCTTTACTTGAAACCCCTGGCATATCTACAATTCCTTCCAAAGAACAGCACCTTGGTTTGATGTTAGAAGGTAGAACATGCATACTACTTAAGCCTATTAAATTATGACAACTTCCTCCCATTCTGTCATTAGCACTTGCTCTTCTGTTTCTTAAATTAACTAGTTGCATTTTCCTAGTACATCTTTCTTGAAATCCATGATCATTTATCTGCAGTCTCTCAGCAGACTCCAATTCTTCTTTATTTTTGTCTTTACGAAGCAGACTGAGAAGAAGACACTCAGTTGATTTGAAGGAATTCAAACAGTTTAGGTGAAGGACATTTGAAGACTGTGGATCATCTTGGATTTTATGTATCCCACTGGATCTATCTGAAATTGTGTCGTAGCCACAAACAACCAAAATATTCACAAATAATTCATAAAACTCAAAGGTAAGTAGAGGCTCAGGGAGATCTAGAAAATAATCTGCAATTGTTCTGGATATATCTTGTTCAAATCCAACATAAGTTGGGTTATTCATATCATTACTTTTTGGCCAATTTGCTAGGCATCTCATGGCAGATAATACCCAGTGAAGGAGGTCATCTGATTTGTCTTGTAGTATAACTACTCCATGTTTACTTGTATTGCTCATGTTGTACATTATATGTTGAGGAATAACTTGACTTGGATTTATGACTTCTTCCAGAGATGGCATGCCTAAAATGGTTTGCAGGTAGATCAGAATAATATATCTCCAAACTTCTTCAACATCTCCCTGGCTTATTTCTCTATTATCAACTGAGTTTTCTTGGTCTTCATTGATTGATTCACACTTTATTTTCTCTGTATTTTCCTGAGAGAAATGTAATCCATGCTTTTTAGGAGTCCTACGAGATAAGTTTCGTAATTTAAAAATATTATCTTTAGATAAGTTCTCTATGCTGTTTTTTCTCAATTCTGGATGCCTTCTTGGAAGAGTTTTAAGTGGGGAAGTTGTAGGAAATCTGAATAGGTGATTGTTGTCATCAAGATTTTCTGACCCCCATCGACCTTTGATATCTTCAATTACATGATTCTTAAGAAATTTTCTCAACAGTTGGATAGTCTGTTGCCTTGTAACTTCAGGACCAAAATTGTTATTATTTCTTAGTAAGTCATAAAGCCAATCCACTTCTTCACCTGCTGTGAAACAACTGCCATATTTTTTAAAGTGTTGCCTGTGTTTCCTCAGAGGCATTCCTGCCTGAAAAGATGTGGTAACTTCATTCCACGTCACATTTGGGAGTGCCTCTTTCTGTTCCCACAAAACACTGGAACTCATATGTTCTCTTATCTTGAAAGGGGGTAGACAAAAAGGCAAAAAATCGGAATGTTTCATGACGTTCCAGGAGATGCCATCACCAGGTACAAGAGTCACCAGCTTGGTGGCCCGATAAGGCCCGGGAGGCACACCCCGATTCTCCATTCCGCCCACAGGGCCCAGAGCTCGGTCAGCGATCGGTGCAGTCCATGGCGCCGGAAGAGCCATGATCTTTTAATCCAATACTGTTAGGTGGAAACATTTGATTGAATGTGTTCCATGGAGATGTGACCTACCCAAATGTGGGTGAAACTTTTGATTGAATGTTTCCATGGAGATGTGAACCTGCCTATTTAGGGTGGGTCTTGATTTGTTCACTGGAGTCCTTTAAGAGAGTTCATAGAGAGAAGGAACTCAGAGAAACTGAGAGACATTTGGAGAGAAGCTAAGGTATGTAATCCAGAGTTTGCCCCCAGGAGAAGCTAAGAGCTGACACAGATGCTGATGCTTGTTGATGCTCGGAAATGCAGACAGGAAGATGTTTGGAGATGCTAAGCTAAGAAATGAAGCCCAGAGTTTGCCCTGGAGAAGCTAAGAGAAGGCCCCCAGATGTTTAGAGAGAAACATTCTGGAAGAACAAGCAAGGATGCACAGGAGTTGAGAGAGAGAAGCTAAGAAAGACAGAAGCCCAGAGACATTTTGGAGAAAGCCATTTTGAAACACAACCCAGGAGGAAAGGACAAGTAGATTCCAGCCACGTGCCTTCCCAGCTGTCAGATGTGTTCCAGATGCCATCAGCCTTTCTGCAGTGAAAGAATCCTCTTGTTGATGCCTTAGTTTGGACACTGTTATGGCCTTAGAACTGTTAAATTGTAAACTAATAAATCCACTTTATAAAAGCCAATCTGTTTCTGATATTTTGCACAACAGCAGCTTTAGCCAAACAGGAAGAAACCCAAAGTAATTAACCAACTAGTAATTTTTTTTTTTAATGAAAAAGGCTTGTGATTAGTTAAATATTGAGATATTTGGATGCATTTCTAAACTGTTAAATTTTTGGCTCCTTTGAATACTTGTCAATGATATGAAACTAAAAAGAAAATAAGAACCTGTGATATTACTATTTGGGATTTGCCAGAAAACAATTTAGACCTGTACCTCTTAACTGTAAGCCATCAAAATTCCTTGCCTATCCCAAATATTGCCACAGAGTAAATCAGCATCAAGCACAAGGGAGGTTAAGTTCTCTCTCTCTAAAGTTATCTGATTCTGCAATTCATTTTTGAATTTTATTTTGTTATTTCTTTAAAAAGCATAGCATATGATAACAAAGGTGACACACATGTAGTGTTTAATCAAACCTGGAACACCTAAATAGAAACCGAAAGGAATGAGAGGAAAATCCTTGAGATAACACTAACATGGTAAAATACTTGCAACAAATACTTTATTTTCTCTAAATATCATTTTTCCCATTAATACTTCTAATATTTTGGATGCACCATTTCATCATTTAACTATTCAGTGTTTAATTTTATTGACTCTTTTTCACTAATAAAGCCATTTTCAGTTTTACATTTATACAAAAAATGAGCAGATAGTACAGAGTTCTCATTTATTCCCCTCAATACCTTCAACATTTTCCCTGTTGGTAACATCTTATTTTATTATGGCACACTTGTCACCGTTAATGAACCAATATTGATACATTATTATTAATTAAAGTCAATAGTTTATTCAGATTTCCTTAGTTTTAGCCTAATATCCTTTTTTTCTGTTTCAGGATCTCATCCAGAACACTAAATTGCATTTAGTCTTCATGTCTCCTTAGTCTCCTCTTCTTTGTGCCAGTGTCTCAGTTTTCCCTTGTTTTTGATGACCTTGATAGTTTTGAGGAGTACAAGTCAGGGATATTTTAGGATACCCTTAAATTGGAAGTTGTCTGATGTTTTTTCATGGTCAGTTTTGGATTATGATTTTGAGGAGGAAATTCACAAAGATATGAAGTGCCAATTTCATCACATTACATCAAGGGTACATGCTATCTATGTCATTTATGACAGTTGATATTGAACTTGAATATTTTTCAGTTTTCCTCACTGTAAAGCTATTCTTTTATTTCCCCCTATTTCCAATCACTTCTCTTTGGAAGGAAATCACTATGTATAGCCCATACTTAAGTTTATTTGGAATTTTTCAGCACAGGAGATTTACCAGTTATTCAGACATTTTCCATCCTATAATAACAGTCATTTTAAATCTGTATGCATTTTTATTATCCAGGTTTTAAAGCTACAAGGGCTCCAAGAGTTGATCCACTATTTCCATTTCAAAAGTTAAAATTCATGAGATAACTTTAGTCACATAGTAAATCTGAACCCCAAAATCAAGGAGATTATATGAGATTATCTCTAATGTCCTTCCCATTGCCTATATTCTATGATATTTAAGTATCACTCAAAATCAGCATAAATTTAGGAGTTTAGGTCCATGATTCAAATAGCTCAGTATTTTATTGATGGCTTCACCTACTTCCTGAATGTATCTTCCAATTAATTGTTTATTTTAATATGTTAATTTTTTTCTAAAGTATAATTTTGATCATTTCGTAGATCTGTTTAAAAAATGCAGTGGTCTCTGATTGCCAACACTAAGTATCAAAGCAATAACCCATGTAATTCTGGATTTCCTATAATATACCAATACTATTTCTTGTTCTGGCAAGAATATATATGTATTCTTATCAACCTTACCAAATTATAAACTTCTTGAAGATAGTATTCATGCAGTTCCATAACCAGGAAAGCACTTAGCATGGTGACTTCAATATGTTTAGTAGACACCCAATAAACTATTTTTCCCATTATGCTCTATGTATTCTATCAGTTTCAGAGAATTTGAAGATCACAGAAACTACCCTCAAACAATATACATCTACTATAGTCTGGTGGTGGAGTCAGAGAAATATATATAGAATATTATGTGATAAGTCTTATGAAAAAAATCACACAGCTTGTGATATATATGAATGTCTGAGGAACACATAATGCAGGCTTGATAGAGGAATATAGAGTCTCTCTAGGCTGGGAGAAGTCTAATTTATGTCTTAAAATGATTTAGAATTATTTTAAATGAAGTGTAGATGAGGGAAGAGTATTTAAGGTAGAGTGAATGTCATGAAAATGGTAAGTCAGTTGGGTCAAGAGGAAGGACACAATAGAGAGGGAAACAGAGCCAGATAGCAGTTCAACATTATCTTAAATATTATGGTAGCTCATCAAATGATTTCTAAGCAGGTGGTAATTTAGACCTTTTTTTCCTCTGTTAAGGTGGTAGCAAGGAACAACACAAAAGAGGTAATTAGCTAAGAAACCACTGGAATAATTCAGTTAACTAAATATTAGTCTTTGCATAAGATTGTTATTGTACTAATAGAATTATTCTTCCATACCCTTGGCCATGTGATTTTGCAGTGCCTCCCACTAGAGTCAGAGATGTAAACTTCCCTGGCCTATTGATATTAAATGGGCCATGACTTGTTTTGGTTAGTGAGATATAGGCAAAAACATAAATGTGCCAATTCACACATGAGGAATCACAGGTTTCCATTTGCCCCTCATATGACTTGGTTCTTCAAAATGAAAAGAGCATGTGCTTGGAAGTTTCTTGACCTAGAATGAAGAATTCTGGGGAATGCAAGTGAATGCAACCTGCAGTATGGAACAAAGTCCTACAGATCCCAGCCAACCACAAAACAAATACATCATCTCCAGATTTTTGAGCAAGAAATAAACGTTTGTTGCTTAAAAACACAGTAGTTTCCATGTGCATAAAATTAAGTGAAAAAAAAGTAAGAGAAGGAACCACATTATTGATATTTTGTTATGATGGTAGAATTTACAAGACATGTATATAACTGGAAATAGTGAGGGGAAAGCAAGGATAAGTTTGGCCTTCATATTTCTGGCTTGGACAATGTAAAACAGAAAATAAGTTGATTAAGTTATATATATATATTATATATATTGTATATATATATAATGTTTATTAAAATTAGTTCTTCCTCACATATCCATGTTTAATCTCCCCTCTATAGTTATATGAGAATTGTTTGGTTGCTTTGTTTTCAACCTATATTTTAACTCTGAGATAATAATATTCTACATGTCCTCTAAAAAATAATTTGGGAATCACAGTCCTTATGCAATACTGTTGTAAACCTCTGACTAAACTTATGTAATGACCATAAGGTAAATGAGGACAAGGACATCTCTGTATTGTAATTAGTCTATTTTTAATGCCTATTACAGAAGAGACACTAAAAATATTTTATATATCCATGTGGAAATGAAAGAAGTATGTGTACAATGAAGTGAGAAGAGAGAGGAAAAGAAGGAAGAGAATTGAGATTAGATATTAGATAATGAGAAAATCCTTTTTATAACATTGATTTGGAATCTTTCGAAATAATAAGCACATTTAAATGTGCTTTTAACACATGCATATATTTAAACATTTTAATACATGAATGTATTTAAAATGTGTTTTAATACATGCAAGAATTTAAACATCATTCTCAAGTATAAGTACAAATATTATATACAATATATAATGTAATTTTCATTCACTTTAATATGCTGAAAGTTTAATAGAAATCATATTTGTGCTAGATATTTTACATACAGAATATACATTATCAGTTGCATAAATTTATTTATATGTGGCATTATAAGCTATAACTATCTTTAATGATTTTTACTACCAAATGGTCATAAAGAAATGCTCTCAACAACTTACTTTTACAAAATATCACTTTACCACAACTAACTGCCACTGATAAACAAAATTTCTTCAAATAATTTCACAGCTACAATATGCTTGAGGTTTAAAGTAAACTCTGTTATTGTGCTAGAGTGTGTATGTGTGTGTGTGAGAGAGAATGTCTTTGAACATATGTGTACACATTTTTAAAAGATTGAATGACTGAAAACTTAATATCAAATAGAATACTTAAGCCTAATTCCTTACCTGCTCTGCCTTTCTCTCTCCTTGTGACTTTCAGAGAATGTCATCAGGAAGTGAGATTAAACACTATCAAATACAGCTGAGTTCATTATTGAAAAGACATAGTAATGCCCCATTGGTATCCTTAGCTTATCATTAAATGCATCCTTTGGTAATAAACTATTTCAAGGATGGCTACAGGAAAAAGTTGACATCATATATTTAACAAAACTTCTAAAACCAAAATGTAAATCCAAAACACTGGTTTTAATGGCTCAGAATTAAAACTCATAGGGTACCAAGGCAATTCATTCATACATATATATACACTGAGCATCAACTATTATATCAGAAAAGGTGCAGGATGCTAGGGAGACAAAAGTCAACTATTTTCAAATAACTCACATTCAGTTCAATGGGTAGGGAATAGGAGGCAGAATTAAAACAGATGATACATATTTAAGTATTAAAATATGTGTAAGTGTCCGGCGCTTCTCCGCCCCGCCTCGAGTCCTCGGTCGGCCGGCGATGGGGACCAGAGAGATAAGGGGAGAGAGGGTGCGAACAACGTCTTACCCGGAGCACTTGTGATCACTCAGGACTCGCGGTGGTAAAGCAGATAAACTTTTAATGGGACTAGGCAATCATCATCTTTACAGGTTCCACCCGGGGCGAGACACCTCGGGGGAGAACAACCTCGATGCGGCCGTCAGGTACGGCTCCTTGTGGGCTGTCTCCCCGAGCTTTGCCCGGGAACTTTCTTATAAACCTTGCGTGTATCCAATGGGCTAACGCCACGCACACAAGCATGATTGGTGAATACAGCGGGTGGTTACATACATCAGAAGCCGGAAGCAGGATGTGGGCGCCATCTTGGCACCACTCGATGGGCGGGGGGAACTCAAGGGCAGGCTGCAGCTTGTCTACTAGGCCAAATCCGGAAGGTGGCTGCTCACATGTAAGCTCATAAATATACTGGAAATTAGAAGGATACTACTTCAGTTAAACTTTCTGCAGTGAATGTTACTCTCAATATAAGTGTTAAAGAGAAAACCATGAGCATTAATTGAGTCAAGAATTAGATAGTGTATTTAAACTAATAATGTAAACATAGAGACGCATTATAGGCCAATAAACACAAATCAAGTATTTTATAATTAAATATATCTTGATCCTTACTACCATGGTTGTAAACAATTGACTTGAAACAAACTACGTTGGGATATAAAGTATTTAGCAGAATCACTCCCACATGAACACAAGTATTTATAGCCAAATTATCAGTAATTTGTTTTTGATGAATTATTGACTACTTACAATCAATCATAAGTAATTAGTTAGAGCTTAATATAAAATAGCTATGATTATACATGTTGCCTTAAATGGGGAAAATACTAATGTGTATGCACACACGTGAACATGCACATATTCTCTATGTCTTTATTTACTGTCAATTCTCATTATTTCTGGTAGTTATGTTCTATAAAGTCTCCTTGACCACTAAATTAGTGAAACTTTTCTCCTAGGGAAAACACAGGCTTAGTTCCCTAACATTAACATTGAATTCATGACCACATTACTTTAATTCATGCCTGAATGAAGTTTATTTTACATGTGCCTTTTTCTCTGTAAGCACATCATAGCCTCATGGACTAAGAGACACTAGCCAGCACTTCAGCACTATTATTGGGAGCCATTTAAAACAAACAGTAAAATCACCAACAAAAAGCACAAAATGAGAAAAATTTGGCACTAAATATACCATAAAAAGGATACATGTGTACAGTGGAAGAGCTGAAATACAAAGGAAGATGCCAAAATTTTTCATCTTCAGCTGGGAACATATGTGTGTGTTGACTCAAAATATTCCCTGCTCTGTGCATGTCTGTGAATGACTATGACAGTGTTGTGAGTATTGATTTTGAGGTTACAAATAAATTTTAACAAGTAAGTGAATTTGCAAATATAGGATCTGTGAATAATGAGGATAAATTGTATATACATATATATATATACACACACATATACATATACATGTATATAATAACTAGCCTATGAAACAATGTGGAAAGCAAGCATTCTTTTCTAAATGATTGGTCATTTCTAAGAGAAACGTTCTGGTAGTATATTGCAGTTAAGTAGTTAATTTATATGCAATTATGATAAATTTTATATTGCAAATTAATTGTAAACAATTTCTTAATCAACTTTATATCATTTGAATGACAACTATAGTATATACTTTGCTGTAAATATAGTTAAAAGTACATTGGGCTGTTATATTTAGGGAAAATTTGACTTTACTGTATTTTCTAGTTTTTTAGTGTAAGTAGCCTCTTGAAAAGAGAAATTAGAACATTAAACAATTATGAATATACACTTATTTTTTACATCATTCATGGTGATTCATTTCAAAACTCATCTGCTCAAATCACCTATATCTCTTGCAAGGAAAACAAGAAGTCCTGAATTTCCAACGGCAACTTAACAAAATCAATTAGTATGTTACGTTTTGCCAAGCTGAACTTGATATCATATTTAGGAGTCTACTCACAGGTCTTATAACACATAAAAGTTTTACAAGTTGGAATTAGGAGAATAACTTCAACAAATGCTACTTTTGAAATTAATTCAAGTCTTAGTCCTTTAAATCTCTAGTCTCTTTTGTTAATATTGATTTAATACATTAATTGAATGAATATATATGACTCCTTTGTGTTAGACACATACATGCAACATAGCTACTTTTTTGCCATTGTCATTTATTAATATTTTAAAGTTTAATTTTGTCAAAGCATGATGTAATTAGGTATATCATTCTATGAATTTGTATACAGTTGTGCAGCCACCTCTATGGTGAAGATTTAGATTGTTTATATCACCCTAAATAATGCCTGAATGTGTTTTACTATCCAGTCCATTCCCTAGTCCTGATCTGATTTCAGTCCCTATGGTTTTTGCCTCTCCTGGAATAGTATATAAATGGAATCTTGCAGCAGATAGCCTTTCAAGTTTGCCTTCTTTTACATAGCATGATCTTTTTGAGGTTATCCATGATGTTGCACATGTTAGTAATTCATTCATAATAGTTTTATTTTACTTTCCAAGGTGTATTCCCTGTAGATAAGCTTCTTGGGAATTTCTTTTTGCAAATCAGATTATTAGTACCAAGTTTAAAAGTAGGATAAGCATCAAATTTTTGTTCCTCGGGCTCAGGATGCCAACTGAGCTCCAGAGAGGTATTTGCCTCCCAAAATAAAATAAAAACTAATTGCTATTTGCCAAAAGTTTTTTATTATAGCCTCATAAGCATCTATTGAATACTGTTAAATATTATTCATTTATACTTAAATAATGCTTTTTTAAAAAAAATTATATCATTTACAACTAGATATTGATAAACATCAAAATCTAAATAGATGTTAAAGTGTCACTTGAGAGGCTATCGTGTCCAGATTTCATGGTCCATTACCATTTATCTGTGTAGCAACTTTCAGTAATTATTCCTTGCCTTCTATGTTTAAACTTCAGCAAAGTGAGAACCAACTCTTGGCCTTCACTTATGTTTTCCTCTCTGCCTGAGACAGTAATTCTTTGTATTTCTAACTAATTTCTACTCTCTTTTAAAGATGAAGCTTGACTATCACCTTTTTAACGAAATTTTGGCTGTCCTAAACTAGATTATGTATGTTTGCAATATATTCTTGTAGTAAGTTTCTATTTCTGCTATAACAAATTACCACAATCTTAGTGGTTTGAAACAATACAAACACATTATCTTGCAGTTCCCGTAGAAGACCCACACAAATCAGTGTCAGTAGGGTTGCATTCCTTCCTGAAGGCTCTGGGGGTAAATCCATTTATTTACCTTTCCAGGTTCTTGAAGCCACCCAAATTCCTTGACTCACCACCACCATCTTCCGTCTTAAGTGCCTGTAAGATCAAATCTTTCTAACTCTTCTTCCATAGTTATATCTCATTCTGCCCCAAACTAGGAAGGGATCTTAAATTTTAAGAACCCATATGTGGATTGAGTTTCTACATGGTGTGTCATGGGAACACAGGCTGAGGCACAACAAAAACTTTCAGCAAATGATTGCTTTATTACCTACACAGCAAAAAGGGACAAAGGGCCCAAAAGGGCAGAGGAAGAGATCCTATCATATCCAGTCTCTCAGGGAGGCTTGGGTTAGAGTCAGTGGAGAGGTAGAAGCTCCACATGCCCCATTTTGTGCTCGAGGGGAGAGACACCTGTACTGTTGGAGAGTAGGGTATTTATATAACACAGCAAGGGGGTCAATGCCATTGATAAGAAGCTAAGGACGTTTGTTCTTAGTTTCTGGATTTAAGATATGGTCAGGACTTTTCATTAGACCTAACGTCTCCCCCAGGCTGCGGAATGGAAACTGCCGAGGTCTTGCCTCAGCAAACGTGACAGGGTCCTAAAGTGGGGGTCGGCGTCGGCGCAGCAAGGAAGGAGACAGACACACAAAGTGTCTGGGATGAAGCTCAGGGCTCCGACAATTTTAATGAAAAAGTGATTTTCTTTTATAGCTCAAAGTTACATAAGCTCTGCACCTGGATCACGCGGGTGAGAGCTGGCAAGCACAGCTTATAAATCACAAAACCATTGTTACTCAATTCCAGGGGACATTGGGGTCCGAACAGGGCGGGGGGACCAAGCAGTGTGTGTTTTCATCCATATGTTAAGACAACTCTGTTCCGGTGCAGACCTTCCAAGTTCCTCATAATATTCTTCCTTGTTCTCAGTAATGATCTCTGTTTTGGCTATTTTAATTATTTAGAAGGGCTTGTTTTTGTACCTAAAGTAAATTAGCTGTGGGCTCATACGAGGAACTACTCTCGTACCATAAGCCCGTGGGGTGGGTGCCCAAAGAATTTCTTGTATGCTCTGGCTGCCCGAGGCCAGCCATTAGGCACTAGTGGAGCGTGTTGACCCTGATTCAGTTCTAACCTCGGCAAACAACGGGCCTGTCAAGGAACCGGGTGATGAATTACGTGGTTTACATTGCTTCTGCTTTGGCCTTCTAATCGCTTTCTCAGTGAAATATTTTTGGATGTGAAAGGGGGAACTTGTGTAAAGGAGGGTGTCTGGAAAGGGGCAAGGGGGCTTCAGGCGGCTAAACGGGGTGGCTGCTTTCTCATAGGTGGAGGAGGGGATTCATCGAAAGGTAAAATCATCGGAAGGTGCCCAACACTTTGTCATATCTTTGATTATTATCCAGAGTATATCCCAAATAATAACGTTAGCAAAGAAAAAGAGAAAGCAGAAGCACAAAGATTAAAAGAATCAGCATTGCAATAGTCCATCGGTGGTAGGCTTTGCCAGGATCCGTCGAGGGGCCACGCCCGCCGCCGTGCGGCACATCCACAGTAATGTTTTCTGTTGAACGTGAGGCCTTGCCATCAGGTTTAGGATGTGGCGATTTGGCTCCCGACAGGAAACAGTCTGAAATATCTGCACACAATAGAAAAGGAGGTGGGAGTAGGCTAGGGCTGGGAGACAGCCACTAGGTGTGTGTCCCCAACTTCCCCAATGCCGTGTCGTTATATTGGGCCTACCCCAATAACGTATGATGATCTCAGGGTCCTTACCTTAATCACATCTGAAAATTATGTTTTCCATGTAAAGTAACATTGTCACAGGTCCCAGCGATTAGGACACTAGGACGTGAATAGTAGGTGGGCCCATTATTCTGCCTACAGTAATTCCCATTTTACCTTTAATTTCCCTTTTATGCATGCAAAAGACAGCATTGTGATTTTCATTTAATGTTTCTATTCTTGGTTGGATTATTCTATGAACTTCCATGTTTGAATTCTTTGATTCATATACCCTAGCAAATTGAAAATTACCTCTTAAATTTTTATTAACTGAATTTAATTATCCAATTATCCAATATCTGGATGAAACGGACTTTGAGATTCTAAAGGAAATGGTGCAGAATGTAATAGATGTTATTCTGCGTCATTTGTAGTTCAAAGGAATCTTATTTTCCCCCCACCTTTGCCTAGGAACTCTTAACTGATTTCTATAGAACTCAACATCCATAGGGGGAAAAAATATCGCAGTCAGTTGATTTTATTTGAGCTAACCTTTTACATGTTTAAAGATCATGTTTTTTTTTTTTTTCTCCAGTAAATGGTATCAGGTTTATATTTAGTGAGAATTCATTGTACATACTTCCACAAGGTTCCTTTTAAATCTTAGATTTCACTGTGGTTGTATTTTTTAAATATTTTGTATATCTTCATAGATTATTTCATGGAAAATAAGAGACAAATTAATGTCTGCTTGTATTGATTTATTTCCAAGCTGAAAAAATTTTCTTCTCCTTCTGAATTATATGAGATATTTTTTGCTAGTATTTTCATTTTAAAAAAATTCATATCACATTGATGTATGGACTCTTCTCATATTTGCTCTGCATGCTGTCAGATACAGTTCTTACCCTTCTATTCTTCTCTGTTTCACAGGGTATGTGGTTAGCCTCCACTCCCCTGCCCCCCATATATCATTCAAATTAGGTTTTGGACAATGAGCAATTCTGGAAAAAAAGATTGTATAGCAGAATGTGTAGAAGGGAAAAGCCACGGTATTTCTCTCTCTCTTTCTGCCATGACCAGTGTCTATTTCCAGCAGTGGGTACGTCTATTCCATGGTTTGTGGTTCTATCACGTAGCTGCCTCTTCTTTGTATGCCCAGTTTCATTTATGATTTCATCACCAACTCATGTTTGGCTTTTTATCATTTTAATCAAATTGTTACATTCAATTCTGTTTTTTGAACTAGTCATAGTTGTTTTGTTTTGTTTTTTCCCATTCAGACTATGACTTATGCATGGATTAGTTGCTTCATATGCACATATTTAAAACATTCCTAAATACAAATCAAATTGCTATATGCTTATAGTTGAGATAATTTTGAGTAACAGATTAACTCCCTATTTTGACAACAGGAATACTATTTAGTGGTCTTTTTTTTTTTTTTTAACTTTGGATGGGCAATTGAATAATATAAAATGTAAGCAGTATAGATAAAATAGTCAAATATCTACCTATATCATCAAACACATTAATTTATGTGTATATATATATATATTTACAGTATACTGTATAACATATATTTACTCTGAGAGTAGTTTTGTTATTATCTTCATTCATGAAAAATTTTCCATTAGGGACCCTAATATGCATTTTTTAGAATTAGTGACTTTTTTATTCTATTTGAGATCATCCCATAGTACATTATCTTCATGTCAGTGTAATTGTTTAATCAACATTTTTTTGGGGGGGGGGCATGATGAAAATTTATTTCCATGCCACAAGAAGACATTTGCTTAAAATTTTGGCAAATACTTTTACACTTGTTCCACTGGTGTATACTTGTACTTATACCACATTCTTTATTGTTCTTAGAATTCATCTGTAATAAAATTAAACTTTTTCAATTTTATTTTCACATTATTATGAAAAATTATTGTTTGTGTCATAATTTGTGTACTTGCCTTTGTCTTTTTAACTAATTCTGACAGGTGTTCTGTATAAGCAATTAATGCCAGAAATGACAGATCTGAAGTGTCTATAGAAACTTTCCTAAACGGTACTTGGTTGCTTCAAGTGCATTATTTTTGGAACACTTTATACAAAAGATTCTTTGTATAGGTCTTTGTAAGGACTCTTATCTCAGGAATACTTTTGAGGATAACATCATATTATTTTTCATGCGTATGGCATCTCTTAGGAAGTTGGAACTTTATTATCTTAAGAGACAATACAGATCGCGCCGGAAGCGCTCAGGCGGCGAAGATGGCGGCCGCCGGGGCCGGCCTGGGGCCCGATGCCGGGGACTTCCTGGCCCGGTACCGGCTGGTGTCGAACAAGCTGAAGAAGCGATTCCTGCGGAAGCCGAACGTGACGGAGGCCGGCGAGCAGTTCGCGCAGCTGGGCCGCGAGCTACGCGCCCAGGAGTGCCTCCCGTACGCGGCCTGGTGCCAGCTGGCGGTGGCGCGCTGCCAGCAGGCGCTCTTCCACGGGCCCGGGGAGGCGCTGGCGCTGACCGAGGCCGCCCGCCTCTTCCTGCTTCAGGAGCGCGACGCGCGCCAGCGCCTGGCCTGCCCCGCTGCCTACGGGGAGCCGCTGCAGGCCGCTGCCAGCGCCTTGCGCGCCGCCGTGCGCCTGCACCTCGAGCTGGGCCAGCCGGCCGCCGCCGCCGGCCTGTGTCTCGAGCTCGCCGCCGCCCTGCGCGACCTGGGCCAGCCGGCCGCCGCCGCCGGACACTTCCAGCGAGCCGCCCAGCTCCAGTTGCCCCAGCTGCCTCTGGCCGCGCTGCAGGCGCTCGGCGAGGCCGCCTCCTGCCAGCTGCTGGCCCGCGACTACAACGGGGCCTTGGCGGTCTTTACACACATGCAGCGCCTCGCGCGGGAGCACGGCAGCCACCCCCTGCCGCCGCCGCCGCCGCCACAGCCTCCAGGACCGCAGCCGGGCCTGCTCCCTCCTAATGCCGTCTCCGGAGCGCCTGCTTCCGCGGCGCTAGGCGCCTTCTCGGACGTGCTGGTCCGCTGCGAGGTGTCCCGCGTGCTGCTGCTGCTCCTCCTGCAACCACCGCCCGCCAAACTGCTGCCCGAGCATGCCCAGACCCTGGAGAAGTACTCCTGGGAGGCTTTTGACAGCCACGGGCAGGAGGGCAGTGGCCAGCTTTCCGAGGAGCTCTTTCTGCTACTCCAGTCTTTGGTCATGGCGACGCACGAAAAGGACACAGAAGCCATCAAGTCGCTGCAGGTGGAGATGTGGCCGCTGTTGAGTGCTGAGCAGAATCATCTTCTTCACCTCGTTCTGCAAGAAACCATCTCCCCCTCTGGACAGGGGATCTGACCAATCCCATTAACCCAATGACTTTTTTCCTGTTGTCAAACCTCATGCATGCTCCTTTGCATTTGGGGGAGAACAAAAGACATTGATCCTCATTCTACGTTTATGTTATGTTACATTGTCATCATAGGAATAAGGGTCTGTATCCCAAATGCTTATTTCCAGAATAGTAGGAGAACAATAAAAATTTTTATTTTTATTAGGATGGAGTTAGAGGACGTGGTCCTCTTCCCAAAACCTGGCAACATAAAAATGAGAATCCCTTTCATCCTCTACCCAACTGCCCCTGCCCATCTTTGTTTAATAGGGGGTGTTTTATTTTGCTTAGCTCTTTAAATACTAATACTTGGGCTATATGGTTTTATCGTGACTCTGATTTCAGAAAAGGGTTAACCTATTTTTTTATGAATATAGATTGAGAAATTCTAAATAAAATGTTAGCAAATTGGATCTAGCTAAGTTTTTAATTATTAATATATAACTGGAGGAGGTTTTTCCAGAAATGTAGCACACTGGCGTGCTGGAGCTCGCTTGTACTGGCTTGTGAGAGCTGACTGTGCACATCTCTTCCCACTTCTGCATTCAGTGACAGCCCATCAGTAGCTTGAAATCAGCCATGATGGGAGTATGTATGCTTTGGAAATCAGCAAACACTACAAATTAATGATTTTCTCCCTAATTGCCCTGTGGTAGGTTGAATTATGTACCTGAGAAAAACATGTTTTTAATCGTAATCCATTCCTGTGAGTGTGAACTCTTGTAAGTAGGACCTTCTAAAGATGTTATTTGTGGCCAACTGAATCTGGAAGGGTCTTAATCCTATTACTGGAGGCTTTAGAGAGAAGGCCACAGGGAGAAAGGCACCAGGGAGAAGAAGCTTGGAAGTCAAAGGAACCCAGGAGAGAGAAGATGCTACCATATGCATTGACATGTGATGAAAAAGCCAAGGACCAAAGAATCACCAGGAGTGAGGCCCAGAATGCCAGTGTTCCAGGAAAAAGCATCACCTTGCTGACATCTCAATTTTGAATTTCTCCTAGCCTCAAAACCAATAACTCCCCATTGTTTAAGCCAACCCATTGTATGGTATTTGTCATTAAAACTGATATGTGCCTTCAAAAAAAAAAAAAAAAAAAGAGACAATGATTTAAAATTTCAATGTATGTAGCATAAAAAAAACACATTATGACAATTAAGCAAAGTAAGAAACAGGTAAGTATTGTTTGGCATATTCGCAGAAATATTTTTAAACTATTAATTAAAAGAAGGCTCATTTCTCTTATAATTTTTGTCTGGAAGAAAGAATGAGAATAAAATATATGAATACAAAGCCATACAATGGCAACTAGGTAGAGAAGGCATTATTGTAATATATAAGTTTACAACAGATGCTTCCATGCCTTATTTCTCCTAAGAGAATTAGTTCAACAAACAACTCCTGAAAAGGAGAATTTTCTGTATCATATGACCAACTTCACTCTCTTAGTCTTAGTCATGAAATTATTGAATAACAGATTAAATCTTCAATCAGATGTCATCTCTTAGGAAGTTGGAACTAGAACACTCAGAGACTTAGCAAGTACATGGAGGGACATAAAATCACCTTCCCTATGACTTGTATCTGAATTACTAAAAAGAGCATTTGTGGATACAGTTAAGATCCACTCCCATGGCTGAGGATACTGACAGTGTCCTGGTTTCTACACTTCCACACTGGTTCAGCATTTCCTTCGATTTTGCAAGGTATGCCTTCTTACATTACACCTGCAATATCTTGAATGACTTTCTAATCCTTGATATTAATTCTCTTTAAAAATATTTAGAATTCTAAGACAAGTTTGGGTCGAAGTCTATTCTTTGACCACCTTTGCTTTAAAACATATTCGGCTTCATTTTCTCCCTTAATAAAAATAATACATAATCACTGTCAAGTGATAAATATATATAACACACTTTTATATATTAAAAAGGAAAATAAAAATCAACCATAAGTCCACCGCTTATTAAACACCACACTTCATAAAATTGAAATAATTTATTCAATGATTATTGAATAATTTTTTCCTCATTTCTTAAAGTTTGGATATTTTATTTTGTTTCATGACTATTTACTTTGCTATTCACTATACAAACACATGTGCCTTCTTTTCCTAATACAGTTTCCTTTTATGCCTATTAATTCAACTGTACCACTATTTATTGCATCATTTACAAAAGTGTTATTTTATTTTATTACATAGATAGACAAATGGAGAGAGAAAGAAAGAGAGACAGAGAAATGAATATTATTCATTTAACAAATACCTACTATGACTAGATATCATTCTTGGTCTGCTTTGTCCAGTATGGTATCTTCTAGCCACACATGGAAATTCAAGCACTTTGAATGCTTCTGGTTGGAATCAATATGTGCTTTAAGGGTGAAAAACACACCAGCTTTTGAAAATTTACTTAGGAAAAAAAATGCAAAGTACCATATTGATAATATTTTATTTTGATTATAAGTAGAAATGATAATATTTTTGATATATCAGGCTAAGTAAAATATGTCATTAAAATGAATTCTATCATTTAAAAATGTATTTAATGTGGTTCCTAGAAAATGTAAAACTACATATATGACTTATGTTTGGCTCATACTATATTTCTATCGGACAACACTATTGTAGATAATAAAGTTGAAAAGCATCGCTGGCACTCAAAGAATCTATAGCCCAATAGTCAATAGTTATTCAAACAATAAAAATAATATCATAATGCAAGCACTATATAAATATTACAGATAATAACATAATGATATATTTCACAATGAAGACTGAGTTGTATTTACATTTGAAGAATAGGAATTTACGGTCAAAAACTAGGGTAATATTCCTGTCATGCATGATGTCTAACTGAAAAACTAGGGGAAAATGCTTGCAACAGATGATGTTTAATTGATACTCTTAAGGATTTATATACAGAATGATATATAAAAGAGCAGGAGGCTGGAAGTATGTAACTAAGTGGGTAAAATACACTGCATGTATCTAGGGGAAGACAATGTTTTGGAAAACATGTTCAATGGAGCATGGTAATCCAGGGAGACTACCTCCATAGAGATTTGAAGGATACTTTTAAGAGCAAAGATCTCTGACCCTGAGTTGTGTTTTACTTTAAAATTTAACCCTCATTAATAATTCCAATTTACTTAAATTCATGGAATAGTCACACAACCCATTTGTCCTTTATAAATTTATAATATTGTCTTTTTATATACTATTTCTTAACGTTATCAAGTTTCTTAAAAATGAGAAAAGTTTTGCCATTTGTTTTATATGACACGTGACTGAAGCACAATTGCTTAGGAATTCTAGAATTTCCATTGAGCTTTGATTTATGAGAACATTTGATTTTGAGCTTAAATGAGCAAACAAAAAGAAAATGGTCCTGTTTTACTTCATTAACTCTTGTTTAATATCCTACTGTTTATAAAGTTGAAAAATCATGCTGTGTTGAATGTCCAATGGCATGAATAAAATTGATTTTAACATTGTTTATCCCTCTTCCTAACTTGATCATTGACAGCAATGAAAAAAAAATAGCAATTGTCAATATATTCTTTATGTACTACATGTATAACTGCTGTTTATTTATGCTGTGAATTTATTTCATCCTAATGAACAAAACTGATAGAATTAGAGATTAGGATCATCATTCAAGAAACAAAGATTAAGAGAATTCTCAGTCCTCTCATTTAAATAGTGATCCAAATACCACCTCAATTTAAGAATAAAATAAATTTTAGATTAACTATGCATTTTAAACTACAATTTTTTTATTTGTTCAGGGAAACAGTAAAATACATAATATATAGCAGTTCACATGTAATTTAAAAAATAATTAATAATTGGAGGTACCAGAAATGATGTGGTATATTATGCTTCAGAGAGTAATCTTAAGCTTAATGTATTCACTTCAAACATATCAAAGATGTAGAAAATTTTCTCTTTTTACCAAGTAAATGTAAAGACATGGGATCTAGTAAAAGATGGTAATAATAATGAGAAAATGGTTTTGCTGTATTTTGTAGACCAGTTTGAATGAAATAATAACTGCTTTACTGTTTACCTCACATTCATTATCATATTTTGCCTTGAATAATTTTAGATAAATCCATACATACATTCTGACTTCCATTCCTAGAATCTAGAGGCAGGATTTTATTTTAAAATGAAAGTTCATAAAATTCTGTTCTCTTGATGCTGGTAGGATGATGCTTGATTGCTTGACTCAGTGCTTTAATTTAATTAGACCCTCCTGCTGTTTGGAAATGGTTGTTTTAGAATGCTGTTTTGTACTAGGAATAGAAAAATTACTGCAACATTTTCATTCCTTCAGAGAATGATCCAGTGGGAAGTTGGATTCTAGTGTCCCAAAAGCTATTAAATATAAGAATAGATTGGCACTGATTCACCTTAGCACAACTGCTAGTAAATTAGTTCACATTAAACTGCATTTAAGTAATTTAGTGCAGTAATATCCTTCTCTTAAAAAAGTTTCTAAAAATATGCTGAATGTAAACTTAATATCCACATATCCTACAGTCCCAAGGAAATTTTGATTGTTCTCTTGATTTGATGGTGGTAATCAAACTAGAAATGACAGTTTAAAAACCACTAACGGTGACAGATTTTGCAGCTTGTTGTTGATGTTCATGCTTGTTTTAACAATGTTTACAGGGGACATAAAGTCATAAGCTTAGGCATCATTACTTATCTCTAAGCATGTTCGTTCTCACTGGTGTCTTCTACTTATCAATAGAACAGAATTTTCAGAATAGCATCTTTGATCTTCATAATCGATGTAACATAATTAATGTGGGCAAAGGATGAAAGACTAGGTAGAAAATAGTCTGAAAACTTAAAAATGCTGCCCAAAATATGGTTATTATTCAACTATATGATCATGGTATTAAACGACTGTTGCTTATTCATTCATGCCTTAATCAATGCCTATTAATTATTAGTGGATCAACCAACTATGCTGTTCACTGTATCAGAGATAAATAATATTGTTTTCAAAATTAATAATGCTATTTCCCCTTTTAAAAGTTTTTTTTTTAATTTTCATCTCCAGGAATCAGCCTCAAATATTATCTTTCTTCTTCAAGTTTGAGATAAAATGACTTGTCGCCATCATAGTATATTCTTAGTAGAGTGTTATTTTCTGATCTCAAAACATGGCATTAGGAAGCATCAAGTAATAAATTTCCACCACTTGAGGTGTCCAATTTCTTAATATTCCTCAGTAACATACCACCTGCTTCTGCCCTTTCTGACCAGAAAAAAAAAGTTATATTGTAGACACTATTTTCTCATATTTTCTCAAATCTCTGCTCTGTTACTTATTCTTATAAAGAAATGCATACAAGTGATATAAGGACAAATAACATTATACATGTTACAAATTAAAGTATGATAAATGTGGTAATTTTAAGTATGGCACAAGACAAACGGTGGTGGATTACTTTTTGTGCACAATGTTCTCTCTAGGCTCCCATCTAGCCATTTCTTAAAACAATCCACCTACCAGAAAAACAATAGAACAGACTGAAGGATTTAGGACTGTGCTCAATGGCTGGATTTTGCACTATGATTGAATTTGTAGCCTAAGGAAGAGATTAACTGAAACTCTTCCTTGAAGACTTTCTCCTTGGGGAATCTGACTAAGTTTCAAATCTAAACCCTGTCAAAAAACAATCCACATATTTACGACAAGATTAGAAAGTATCTTTAAGCCCTCTCTAAAAGTAGTAGTAGTAGTGGTAGTAGTAGTAGTAGTAGGTAGTAGTACCAGCTAGCCAACAATGCTATTGGAAGAATTAACTGTGATCAATTTTTCAGGGATGTTTAGACTGATATCTTACTTAAACAGGCTGGTAATGAATAGATCCCTCCCTAAATACAACTATCACAGCACGTGGTTGGAGAAGGTAGAGCCGTTCTGGGTTCCTCATCTTTAGGTGATTGTTCTGTTGACGGGGTAGGCCTAGTCATTTCACCAAACAATCAGAAGTTTTTAAAAGACTTTTCTCTTAAATTGCAGTCTGAATCTAGCCTAACCATAAAACGAAGAAATTATACTGACCATACTGTTTAATAAATTAAGATAATTAAGATAAATTATATTGACCATATAGTTTAATAAGTTAAGATAAATCAATTTAATGTAAAAGACTATTAACTTTATACACTTATGACATCAATATTTTCAAATTACTTCAAATTTTTGGGAACAAAAGACATTATTACTTAATCAGTACATTTGCAGATATATATAGCATTCAAAAGTATCAAACAAGGCATGAAAAATATCCAGTGTTCAAAAAGCCATGTTGCTTGTCCATCTAGAAGTTCATGATGAATACCACTGTAAAAAGAAATGTGGCCTGGCTTAGGAAAAGTACTGTCAGCGTTTGCCATACTGTATATTTCCATACATTTACTAATTCTGTTCTAGTGTATTTTTAAAATGCCTTTGAAAACTCTAGCTTCCATTTGCAAAAACAGAAACAGAAATATCCCAAACAAACCTTCTTCTTCCATTGCTCTGACAGGATCTGTAAGTTTTATATTGCTTTTTGAGTCAGGACTAGAGAGCCAAGTCATAAGTCTTTCTGGTATAGCCATGTTTATTTTTATTATAACAACATAATGATAAATTTGAGGATGTTAGGATTTGCTTTCTAGCAGGAAACTTTCAATCCTTAAAAATCTGAGAACAGAAGACAGTCTTATAACTGCACTGGAAAGAATAATTTTAATGTTATATAGCTTTTCAAATTTTGATTTTTTTTTGCCTGTTAAAAAAAATGCTTTCAAAATACAGTTTTTATTGCATTAGAGGATTGAGTTTTTGTTTATTTCTTTTTCATAAAATCATTTGCTAGTTACATGATTTGAAACTGAAAACTATATTAAATGCTGTATGTGAAAAGGGATGAGAGATTATTAGCAGACACTGTTTAAAGGGGATCATTCGTAGCAGTTGTCTTAATTTTGACTTCCAAAACTGCTTTTGCAAATGTAAATACATAGCTTACTCCTATGTAATATATTGTGACTTCAAATTTTTCTGTTCAGTATTTTGAATATGTGATAATTGTCAAGGCTAAGTGTCTTTTAACCAAAAAATAAAATCAGTATTTTAAATTAAGTTTTGTAAAGTATTACATTTGTGAATTAAAAATTTTGAAACAGTTAGAATTCATTTAATATTGTATAGAAGATGCTATTAAAACATAGGTAGGGTACTTTTCTTAATCCGAAGTTTGTGAATTTGGCTTTGCTACCTCAATTGCAGGTGTTTGTTTGCCTTTATAAACTGTTGCAAATAAAGAAAATAGAATAAATATGTATTTTTGGAGTAACATCACTATGTAACCATTTTTACACAGATTGATGTTTGAAAACTTGCCACTTCAGGCTAATATTTTTGTGTTTTTGACTTGTTAAATTAAACATTTTTTTGCTACTGTCTAGTTCATGCAGTTTATATTGTATTTTATATATTCTTTATATTTAAAAAACTTTACCCCCATAAAGGAATGTTCTATTCATCTTTAGATGTCTATTCATTTAAAAAAAAATCAAGGGAATAGTTTAATTTCTCTCTTTTAGTTCGATACTTGTGTATAGGTAGCTTTAGCCATTGCATTCTAGTGAAGTTGACATAGTCTCATCTATTAATTGTTCAATAATGGAACAGTAGCAAATTCACTAAGCTTTCATATTAAAAGTTAAATTGTTCTCAGTGTCTTAAACATAAGGGATCTAATAAATACAGTGTGTATGTTTGGGTTTTAATTAATACATTTTATATATGAGCCATTTAGATACACAGTGTTCATTCTACACTGCAATTTGAAGTGTATGTAATTTAGCTTATGGTAATATGATCATGAAATAGGTTTGCTCTAGCGTTCTTCAGCCTATAGCCTTTAAATATTGTTTTGGTGAAATGTCAATGTTTTATTATTACTGATGTATGCAACCAGTTTTTTATGCTTTCCTTCTGGCATCAGAAAGTGGTGTCCCGGCATATTCTGTACCAGATCAACAAGGAAATCTTTGGTGGAGAAGGAAGGACATTTAATTCTTTACTTGATAATGAAGAGCCCCTTACTACTTCTGTGCTGCAATTTTTGGATAATATGCACTACAACTTGTTTTTAATATTGTTTTTAAAATGTTTATTTAAGAAGTAGAAATTTTATAATGAAGTTTTTAAGTTTGAAATAAAGTTGAAAACAAAAACATGTTGCTTTCAAAAAAAAAAAAAAAAAATACATAGCATTGGATGGATGTTGGGGGTAAGTCATCCGATCCATTCGGCTTCCTGGCTCCCACCACCGCCACCCGCCAGTGTCAGCCCACGTCAGCCCAGGGCCCCGAGGGTCCGTTGGGGAGTCTGGGCAGAGGTCGCTGTTGTCACTGCCTGCCGGTTGGTTTGCCCCGCTTTCTTCCCGGCTGCCATCATGCTGGCGGGCATCTCCCAGCTGCTGGGCTTGTTCCATTCTCTCTTTTGGAAGGAGGACATGGAGCTGTCGCTCGTGGAGCTGCAGTACGCGCACAAGATCACCTTCGTCAATGTCGTCTTTGTCAATGTCGTCTCGTGAGGTCAATTCAGTGAATATTTGATACCCACAGTGGGCTTCAACATGAGCAAAGTAACTAAAGGTAACGTCACAATAAAGATCTGGGACATAGGCGGATTCCAGAGCATGTGGGAACGGAACTGCAGAGAAACAATGCTATTGTTTACAGGATAGGTGCTGCATATCCTGAAAAGTTTGAAGCCTCTGGGTGTGAGCTACATACACTTCTAGTAAACCACGGTTATAAGGAATTCCAGTGCTAATACTTGGAAACAAGTGAGATCTTTCTAATGCCTGGGATGAGAAACAGCTAATTGAAAAAAAAAAAAAAAAAAAAAAAAAAGAATCTCTCTGCTATTCAGGATACAAAATTTGTTTTTACTCAGTTTCTTGCAAAATCTAGAAGACACTGAAGAATCTCCTGAAGACTTCCAGTCCTTCTTGGCTATAATCCTAAAATTGTTGCCCATTCCTCTGAAATACTTCCCAGACCTTTCCAGATGCAAGAAATTGACTTTTTCAGAATTCATTTCCCATGTGCAAGGCTGAATATGTATATCTCTAATCCTTCATAGAAACCGCTAGAGTTGTCATCATAAAGTCAGCCCACATGCAAAAATGCTTCTTGCAATACTTGTCTTAAACAGTTTGTTGAACTTTTTTAAAAACCACATTTTAACCATCTTAAATCAAGGAAATTGCATATTTCTGTTCTGGTCTTTCTGGGCCAGATTTTTATGTTGATTTTTAGTAAAAATCTATTTATGATGTTTAATTATAGAGTCCAGTAGCTTAACATTGATACTGACTTGAGACAGCATGAAATTTCTAGTGCCACAAATAGTATTAGGAAACCTTTAAACCTGACTCAGGTGGGTTAAAAACATGGTGTTTATCTTATCTCACAAATGCATGTGAAGTATAGGGATTTTAAAAAATGGTCTTAGGAATTTAAGAAAAAGAAAAAAGATTTGCAAAGTGGGAGTGGAGGCACCAGATCAATGTTCTTATTAGCTCTTTTCACTGGTGAGATCTTTCTTGATTGTTAAAAGTGCTTTCTGAGATTTCTTCCTCACCAGATTGCAGTTGCAGATATGGAGATATGCTGTTTTGTATTTGTCCAAAATGATTACTTCTATCTTTTACTTCTTTTCCTAGTTCACTATTTTTAGGGTTTGGAAATTTAAGATTTTCTCAAAAGCTGTCATTAATTTAGAACATTGCAGCCAATGTTACAAAACCTGTTAAGAATGTCAAAAAAAAAAAAAAAAAAGAAAAAGAAAAAGAAAAAGAAAAAAAGGAAAAAAAAAGGCATAGCATTGCTAAAATATAAAGCATTTCCTTGCACTGTTGTTTTAAATAGGAAATATGTTTGCCTCTTTATCTCGAAACATTTTAAGGAACTGATAATTTTTTTAACAGTAGTTAAAATTTGGGTTCTTGGAATTAAGAATCTAACTTCTAAAGCCTGATTACTAAAGCCCAAACCAAATATAAATCTGCCTTGATAGGACAGTATACATTTTAAATACACTTGTTAGTTTGAATTTATCATTTTACTAAATGAGGTTAGGAAAAGAGAGCTATTGTTACTGGGACCGTTCCTGGATTATATTAGGCACTGGTATAATACATGGCTTGTGTGTGTGTGTGTGTGTGTGTGTGTGTGAAAGAGAGAGAGAGAGATAATATGTCCAAAGCATTGTGCTAGATAATATGAGGTATTTAAAAAGGAAGATGATAAATTAGTTGTTATTTAAGAATATATCCAAGTAGGGCATACATTTAGTATGAATGTCATGTACTATTTCTCAACCCTAAAATGAATGAATATATGTAGCCAGAGAACCAAATATAAAAACAAATAAAAATAAATTGCAACTGATTGAAGGTGCAGTAAAGTGCTGAGCCTCTCTAAACAATTAGGGAACAATTCTCCTTCAAACATAATTAGCAAATGAAGAAGGAAACTAGACTGAAAAAAATATGCTTTAACCTAAATTTAAAATCCATTACCTAGAGAACAATAGATTTGATAATTCTTGAAACTTAGCATTTTGTCTATGAATTTTGTTCTACTTTAAGCAGACAGCCAATTTTTACAACGTCAAATAGAGTTAATAATAGTCTGAAACATGGAGAGCTAATTGTACCAAATGGTGGTGGCAGTGATAAGCTTAATACAATATGGTGTGATTATTAAACAATTTTAAACTGGCTTTAGAATTTTGTTTCCTGGCTTTTGAATAGGGCAAAAACATGCACATTTAATATTTTTAAACAAAAAGTAGAGTAGAATATATTAAATCTTCCTCATCTATTTATTTTCTAATAGCTATTGAATTTAACAACTTCTTATTTCAAGAATAATTCAGAATCAATGGAAATGTCAGGAACTTAGGACAGTGCAATTAAGTCATTGTTAACTCATCTTTAGTTTACAGGTTATTTAAAAGAAATGTGAAATTTCTTTTTATGTATTAAAGCATTATTTTTTTAACTACTTCTGTTGCTTGGTTATTTTTCATTTATAATAAAATTCCCAGTATCACTCTCTCAATATAAATAAAGCTTTTGCATTTCCTCAGAAAAGTGCAATAAAGAGCAGAAACTCAATTTCCAATTATTAATCCCAACAATGCTAAAGTGTGTCCACTTTTTGAATGTAGTTCAAAGAAAGGCATCTTCACAACACTTGTGAATTTTGAAATGTATTGCATGTGAACTTTATAATAATTTCTAAGTCAAGAAAGAGGCACTCTCATGGAGGATACCATGGGCAGTCCACTCACCTACAGTATATATTTATTGCAAAATGCCCAACACTGACAAAACATGACAGAAATTCACATCACAAACAATACTGAATGGGAGAATGGGTATACAGATTTACTTTTTATGAAGAAAAATGTGAAAGAAGGGGAGCACAACTCCGTCCTCAGTGTCCATGCAAAAGAAAGTTTTATTCTACTCATTTCTACAGGTCTTTATAGCATACAAGGTAGTCTCCTACATGACTGTTCTCAGGTACATTTTTTCTAAAGCCATGAGGTGTATTTACATATCTTTAGTCTTAAGGGACAATTTCTTTGGGGGCTAGACAGGAAACAGCAGGGGCAAAGGGCAGGAGGCAGGAGACAGGAGCACAGAAGGAGCCCAGCAAGAGCTCAGAGACTATTCCCTCATATAAATTGCAGTCCACTTTCAGATGTGCAAGGCTTTTGGCCTTTCCCTAGCTCCAGTGTCCACCTTCAGACATCTGTAGCTTTGGGGAGGCCCTGCTGTATAGTTTGTTAAGCCAGGGGGCCTTCCGTGTCTCCACAGAAAAATGTTTGGAAGTATAGAATACTTTAAAATCTGTCTGCAAATATTAGCATAATTTCTCAAAATTTTCAGGAGTTTATTTGTCCTTGTCAATTACACTGGGTTTTGAGAGGCTTGACTGCAAGCATATGCTTGATTACTCACAAATTGTGATATAATATGTGTTTATGGCTTGAAGGATTTAAAATTTTTAATTATTGTTCTTGCCACATGTATTACAATTTAAAATTTTGGAATATTATTTAAACAATCAAATATTCCTTATATCAAGATTATTAAATGTCTTCTATATTAGACAAACTAAACATTTCAAAACCTTTCAACAAGCTTTCAATAACCTATTTTATTATCATTACCTTAAATGTACCCAAATCTAATTGAAAGTGTGCAAATAGAGGCTTTTAAAAAAATAAATTACATTTTAAAAGCTTTTTCAATTTGAATTTAGGGAGACTATAGATTAGAACTGAACACTTGAATATTTAGCTGATTTCAATCTTTCAAAATATTGTTTTCAAATAATTTTGATTTTTAAATAAAACTTTTAGTTCTTACAATTTATTGAAGAAAAGAGTATTATTAAAGGTAAGAATTTATCACTCAGACTCTAGGATCAGAAAGAAAATTGGTGAAAATAGTTTTGATATTTTTCTTAAAATCTTGATGTTAATTTAGCTGTCTGTAAAGAAAAATATCAAGAAGGATAATAATGAGAAATTTTTCTGCTTCAGTTTTCAATTTATTTAAGACTCTGGAAGGAAAGAGTGGGTGATATTTATTGGCTTCCTTCCAAAACACCAAACTCGTAGATATTTACATAAATTTCATCATTTACATTTTTAGCTTTAGGATTAACCACTCACATGAGATATACACTCCAATATTCAACTACCTGACTGACATGTTTCCTTATATTACTCATAGGATATAAAAATTAATATTTCCAAATCAGAATTCTTTATCCATCCTGTCTATACTACTTATCCTCCCAGTTTTCACCATCTCATTAAAGAGTATGGACATTTCCTCACCTGCTTATTCAAAAATCAATAACCCTTAATTATGCCCATTTCCTCATCTCTCATGTGTAATCCTTCAGTATTTCTTGTCATCTGTGCCAATTATAGTCCATTTAATTATATTTATGCTTTATATTTGCAAAATAGTACAAAACAATCCTGACTCATATAATGATAATAGCAATGGACACCTTTCCACATTAGCTCTTCCACAAATCATTCCCTTCATGATAGAGTTATCTCCAAAAACCTTAATAATTCAAAAGGCTCATATGACTTCTCATTGAATTCAAAGAAACTTCAAAACCATCAATGTGACTTAGGTTACTCTCCATTATCTGCTTCCTCTCAACAACTAATGTCATTATCAGTGTTTTTGAGAATAAATTGCAGGAGGGAATGGGTGGAAAGTGGGAGATAAATATGGGAGTATAATATTCATTATGAGAGGCAATAGTGGATTGGAATATGGTGCTAGCCATGAGGATGATGAAAAGTTGTCAGATTCTATTATATTTTAAAATAAATGACAAAAGATTACCTCATTGGTTGGAATCATGGCAAGAGAATGAAAAGTATTAAGAATGACTCACAAATTTTTTCCTGAAAACAGAAAAATTGGGTTTGCAACATATTAGCATGATCAAAACATTAGGAGAAACTTAATTGGGAGTGGTGTTGCAAAGATTAGGCATTTTGTTTAACTCTTAACAACATCAAGAAGACCTTTGAGCAGCAAAGACGGCAAAGAGGCATTTGAATATGTGTTATTTTGTTCAGAGAAGTATACAATATGGGAATATATTTGGATATTTCTACATAGAAAAGGTATTGAAAACCTAGGATGAAACCAACAAGGAATTAGAAGAAATTGAATATATTACAGAAACATAATATCCAACTAGATGTGCAATCTGAAATACAGTCCCAAATATCTATTATCTTGTGAGATGAAGATAACTTAGTGAAACACAGGGAACAATTATTTAATTGATATGAAATACAAATTATTTGCTTAATAAAATAGAAGAGGTTTTATCCAATGTCTCCAAAGTCTTCTTATTTTCATTCCATCACCATTTTTAATTGTTTTCAGTGGGCATTGTTTGTTAACATAGCAATGCTGAATAATGCAGGAATGATGAAGACGTTCCTTTTATTTCACAAATTTATTTTAGTAGGTAGATTTCTTAAATGAATAAAATGAAGCTTTTGTCATTCAAAAGTCCTGTCAAAAGTGTTAATTACATATTTTATTTTCCCATTTCCTCACAAAATTTACACAGATTTAGGCAGTAGTTTTTTTTTACATTTCTGTAGTTTTGCAGAAATATTTAAAAATATTTAAAAATTTTCAATAGAGTTGGCTTTGATAGCATACCAAAGTTATCCAGAATTCTATAGTTTCTTCTAAATAGTGTTTAGGAACTTTTCTAAAAGCTTTAATAAGAGGAAATAGTTATTGAAGTTCACACAACTAGAGGTAGGGCAAGATGGTGGCAGAGAGAGGTGTGGAATTTATGTAGTACTCTAGAGTAATAGCCAGAAACAACCAGTAAATAGTCTGAAACAACTGTTGGGGGACATCCATGACCAGACAATATCGCACATCAGTCAGGAATGGGTGGAAGGGCTGTGATTGCAGCATAGAACTGTAAGTAAAGCTCCCCAAACTGCAGAGCTGGCACCCCTCTCCCACTGGCATGGCAGGCTGAGTTGGAAAATTTCACTGTGTGAAAAAGAAGCAGGCTACAAGGAGCCAGGAAAAGTAACTAAACTAAGCTCCAATTGTGGTTATAATTAACAAATTTAGTGAACAAATTTAATGGACTGCTAAATACAAGCTACAAGCACAGATAAACCCAGAGCAAGCAGGAAAGTACCCTGAGGTGGTTTCTGACAGAGAGGAAGTGAGGCTGATGGAAAAAAAAAAAATAAATGAAAACAGGCTTTTGGAGATGCTGAGCTCAGAACATTGGAAAAAGGCTGTGTCCCAAGAAAAGGGGCACTGAGAAATGGGTACAAACAGTGGTCAATTGGCAAACTGGGGCACTGGGGACTGGCTCTGAAAAGGGACTTTCTTTCTTTTTCCTTTTTCCCTCCCATTCCAATTAGCTCATTAGAGAAAGCCTCAGGCATTTTCAGTTGTCAGAACTGACTCATGCAAAGGTGGAGTTAAAAGAGTCAGAGAGACAAAGAAGGAATTCAAGTGTATCAGATAACTCCCTAAAAGTTGTCTCTTTCCTAAGAAAAGAGGGGTGAGACCCAGCTCAAGTGTTTGCCCACTGTCAGAGAATTCAGAACCTAGGGCTTGGGGGTGAGGGGGACAGAAATAACTTAAGCTTGGCTTCTGACACCCTCAGCCCCTGGCCAGGACAGGATACATTGAGAATTAAAGGGGCCACAGCCCTTTACATCAGTGGGGAGCTTTGGGCTGACAAGCTTCACCTGCTGGGCATGATAGGAAAAGCACAGAGTCTAGAAGCCTCACAGGAAAGTCTGACACCTGCTGGGTCTTGCCCTCAGGAAAACTTGATACTGAATACAACTTCCTCTTGAGTCTGGGGTCTGTCTGGTTTGGGAAAATCTGGTAGGGGTAATGAATGAAACCAGATGCCTAGACAACAAAAAGTTATGTCACATTAGGAAAAATGAAGAGATGGCCCAGTCAAAGAACAAACTTACACTTCAACTGAGATATAGGAATTGAAACAACTAATCATTAATCAAACAAATCTCCTAAATCAATTAAAAAATCAAACTAATGAATTGAGGAAAGATGCAGCAAAAGAGATGAAGGATAGATATAAGGAATCCATTAGGCAAACATAAGGAAGAACTTGAAAATTAAAAAAAAATTGGCAGAAATTTTGGGAAAGACAGGCACAAAAGAAGAGATGAAAAACAAAATGGAGACATACACGGGTGATTTGAAGAGGCAGAAGAAAAGATTGATGAACTGGAGGGCAGGATAGCTGAAATCTTATACACAAAAGAATAGATAGGATAGGAAAAAGAGTGGAAAAATACGAGCAAGGTCTCAGGGAACTGAATGACAACATGAAGCACATGAAGATACATGTCATGGGTGCCCCAGAAAGAGAAGAGAAGGGAAAAGGGGCAGAAAGAATAATAGAGGAAATAACCTGTGAAAATTTCCCATTTCTTATGGAAGAAATAAAATTACAGATCCAAAGAAGTGCAGCATGCCCCAAATAGAATAGATTCAATCAGACTGACTCCAAGTCACTTAATAATCAGATTATCAAATGTCAAAGACAAAGAGAAGTCTGAAAGCAGCAAGAGAAAAGCAATCCATCATATACAAAGGAAGATTGATGAGACTATGCATGGATTTCTCAGTAGCAACAATGGAGGCAAGAAGGCAGTGGTATGATATATTTAAGATACTGAAAGAGAAAAAACTGCCAACAAAGAATTCTATATCCAGCAAAATTGTCCTTCAATAATGAAGGAAAGTTTAAAATATTTACAGACAGACAGTGAGAGACTTTGTGAACAAGATACCTGCTTTACAAGAAATACAAAAGGGAGCACTATAGGCAGATAGGAAAAGACAGGAGAGAGAAGTTTGGAGAAGGGTATGTAGAAATGAAGACTATCAGTAAGGGTAAAAAGAGAGAGAAAGAAAAAATTAAAGTAAAAAAAGATATTACTTATAAAATCCAAAAGACAAAATGGTAGACAGTAGATACTACAGTGAGTGAAATCAGCCAGAAACAAAAGGATGATTACTTTATGGTCTCACTAATATGGACTCACACTGATGAGTGAAATTTGAGAATTAAGAACACAGGTTATCAGAAGATAGAGATCAGAAATTTGATGCTGAAGGATTACAGAAGGTTCAAAAAGATTACAGAAATGGAATGGATAGCATAATAGTTTGTGATGTAACACAATATTGTAAGTACTCTGAATAAAGATGTAAGTATGGTTGAAAGAGGGAGGCTAAGGGCAGGTATCACACCAGATGAAAAGATAGAAGGTAAAGACTGGGATTGTATAACTTAGTGAAACCTAGAGTGGTCAATGATGGTGATTAAATGTACAAATATAAGAATGTTTTTAAATGAGGGAGAACAAATGAATATCAACATTGCAAGATGTTGAAAACTGGATGGTATAGGGTAAAAATACAGTCAATGCAAACTAGAGTCTGTAGTTAATGGTAACATTGATAAGATGCTTCCACTAATTGTAACAAAGTGAGTATACCAAAGCTTAATGTCTATAAGAGGGAGATATAAGGGAGTGATATGGGATTCTTGGTGGTGGCTATGTTGTCTGATCTTTTCATTGCATTTTATTTTTCTTCTATAGTTTGTATTTTTATTCTTCATTTCTTTTTCTCCTTTTCCTCTTTCCTCAGAGAAAAGGTGGAAATGTTCTCATATATATTGTGGTGGTTAATGCATAATTACGTGATTATACTGAAAATCATTAACTGTTTACTTAGGGTGGATTCTATGGTTTGTGAATAAAATTGTTAAAAAATAAAGAGATACAAGTGCTGGAGAAAATGTAGAGAGAGGGTATGGAAGTATAATGGCACAGCCCACCTGGAGGGTAGTATGGTGGTTCCACAGGAAGCTAACACTGGGGTTGTGATACAGTTCTGCAACCTCATTATTGGTTATATACTTGGAAGAACTGAAAGCAGGGATATGATTGGACATTGTACACTGGTATCTGTGGCAACCATATTCATATTCATGATTCAGAATGGATGGAGGTGGCCAAAGGTTACTTCAACTGATAAACCAAATGGTGAACTGTGGTGTGCACATACAAGGGAATAGTGAGCAGCGACAAGAAGTAACTAAGTCATGAGGTATGCACCTTGGTGAATGGACCTTGAAGACAGTATGTCGAGTGAAATAAGCCAGAATGGAAAAGACAAACATTATAACACCTCACTAATATGGATTAACTATAATGTGCAAACTCTGAAAATTGAATTTGAGAGCATAAGTTATCAGGGCAAATCTTAGGGTAAAGGTTCCTAGATTGTAAGCTCTTACAGCAGCCACATCTATTCATGAGTTGTAACGGTTATCTCTAACTTTTGAGATGCTAGGCTGTTCGTTCCTTGTAACTTTGGGTCTGTGTGACACCTGAGACTCAGAGCCAGAGTATGGCAGCTATAAATGTCAGCATTACCCCATACAGCAAATGATAAAAAAAAAAACTGAAAAAGAGATCAGACTTCAATTAGATATATAAACAAAATGGACTTGATTAGGACTAAGGTAAACCAGACTAAAGGGAAAAGGATGATACTGACTGTTTTAAAACCTCAACTTCTGTGTTGGACCAAAGGAAGAGATGTTTTTTTTTTTTTTTTTTTGGTGCAAAAAACTTTCTATAGCACACTATATAATTTAATTTGTATGGTCAGTTTATTCAAACACCATAATTACATGAAACCTTGAATACGGAATGAGATCTGGTTGGTTTGAACAGGTTAGCATGAAGCCTTGATACATCCCAGAGTACTTTGCACAGAGAACAAAAAGTATTTGCAAACTGCCTTGAGTGCCTGGGGAAAAATGTGGAGACATTAAACTTCCCCACCTGGGGGATTCCTGATAGTCTCACAAACGTTGAGGACTACCATTGTTTTAGGCCAAGTCTTTGATCTTGGGACTTGCCCTTGAGGCTTGTTACTACAAAGAGAGGCTAAGCCTACTTATAACTGTGCCTAAGAGTAACCCCAGAGAACCTCTTTTGTTGCTCAGATGTGGCCTGTGTCCCTCTAAGCCCACTCAGCATGTAAACTCACTGCCCCCCACACACACACATGCAAACACACATGGGACATGACTCCCAGGGATGTAAATCTCCCCGGCAATGTGGGACATGACTCTCAGAGATGAGCCTGACCTGGCATCATGGGATTGAAAAAAGCTTTCTGAGCAAAAAGGGGAAGAGAAATTAAATAAGGTTTTAATGGCTGAGAGATCTCAAATGGAGTTGAGAGGTAATTGTCGAGGTTACTCTTATGCATTATATAAACATATCTTTTTTATTTTTTAGTGTACTAGAATAGCTAGAAGGAGATACCTGAAACTGTTGAACTGTAATTCAGTGTCCTTGATTCTTGAAGACAATCATATAACCAAATAGCTTATATGATGTGACTGTGATTGTGAAAATCTTGTGGCTTACACTCCCTTTATCCAGGGTATGGACAAATGAGTAGATAAAAGGGGGACAACAAGTAAATGAGTAATAGGGGGGAAAAGGAGTATGAGATGTTTTGAGTGTTCTGTTTTACTTTTATTTTAATTTTTATTCTTATTTTTTGGAGCAATGAAAATGTTCAAAAACTTGATTGTGGTGACGAATGTACAACTGTATGATGATTCTTTGAAAAAGCTGTATGCTTTGGATAATTGTATGATTGTATGGTATGTGCATACATCTCAATAAAATTGCATTATAAAAAGATCACACAACTACTAAGCTTGAAGCATTGTTATAGAAATCAGTGTGTGGCAGTAAGATATCTATATGTATGCCATTTCCAAATATTTTTTGATAATTTTTGGAATTTCAATGATTCCTTGAAGTTCAGAAGGCCTGTGTTAAAAGACATTTGAACACAAACCTCAAGGCCATCAACTATAAACTATACAAGATGTGTTTTATAACATAGCTAATTAAACCCAATACTTTGTTTTATCATGTAATAAACATAGTGTGAACTCCAAGAAAGATATGGATTCACTTCATAGGTCCACTAAATATCACCTTCACTTTTCCCTTCTCATGAAATAGAACAAATCTTAGCTTCTTCAATTTCTAGTTTTTGAGGCAAAGCAATTACACAATTGCATCCTTCTTATGGAGTGAAAAAAAAATGAGTTTTCAAGCAATACTACAGTTTTGAAAATAGAAATGAACATCAGCATATCTAGGATAATATTCAATGAATAATCTAGGGAAGAAATATAAAGGAGATTATTCATCCTTGTAAACTACTTCTTATTTAGAAACACAGCAATGTTTACATCTTTAGAAAAGATTGCTTACAATCTTTACTGAATGCAGTATCATAAGTCTTAAAACCAAATTTTAATTTTCCACCAGAGTATAGACTTGATAGCAAGTTGTGTTGTTGTTGTTGTTAATGAGTAAGTTGGTAAGAATACTAGGACACAAACAAGTCTGAGTTGCACCACTATAGAAGTTGCCAATTAGGATAAGGAAAAACATCACTTGCATACTAATTGATTTGCTCTCTGTGATTCATGTTACTTTCATTGTTATTGATCAGGAACTCCATCTACTGATATACAATAATACTGTGTTCTCTAGCAGCTGCTGCAAACCACATGTAACAGAAAAGTGGTCAAGTATATAAAGTCCAGTATGGCAGAGTTATTTTGCTTCTCTTGACATAACTTCATCATCTTCAAAATGGGGATAGTACTGGTACCAATCTCATGATGTCATTGTTAGACTCACATATTTTGATTAATTGATTAAGTTTATATATTAATTGATTAATGAAGGCTTATTATGTGACTTAAATACCTGTCTATAAACTATTACTCTCTTCATTAAACTAGTGTTCTCTGTATATAGAGAACTCTATATAGAGTTCACTATATAGAACACTATATAGACTCACATAATGAGTCTCCATTAATCTTTAGCTACTATTACCTGTTATGATATGCTTAAAGCAACAAATGAGATGTATAGTGTGTGTGTATGTATATATATATAGCGTAGATGTATAGTATATACAGTATATATATAGATATAGTACAGATAGTACAGATATATATATATAGTGTGTGTGTATATATATCACCAGTCACAGAAAACCCAATATGTATATTTACAAAACTGGATTTCTTAAAGAGAATAACATACTTTATTGTCAATCATGACAATACATACTCTTGCTTTCACCTACAATAGTCTGCTGCTTTCCCTCCACCTATTCTTTACCCATCTTTTTTCTTCTTACATGTCACTTCTGGGAATACATTCTGTTTTCCATCAAAAGACTCACTAAATGATTCTCAAAGTAAAATATTATTTTTATTCTAACCTAATAAACAATCTGAGGTTGAGAAAATACTGTTTAATGACCAAATTTAGCTCCCCATTTTAAGAAGGCATTGCATATATTTCATCATAATGATTGGAGGAGATTACAAGAAAATATTTGGGAATAGCTTCTTGCTGGTTCAAGGATAATGAAAGGTATTTATTATTTACATACTAGGAATGTAGGTCTAGAGAAACACAGCAAGAAGAAAACAATGTAAAATAACAACATAAATAGTCCACTCATAACATATTAATGGAAAAAATACTGTACTACACAATATCCTAAGGTTCCACAATTTTAGGGTTTCTAATTTATGAATGTGGGTCTGATTTACAGTCTGTGGAAGAGAAACAATAATTGGACCTAATACAAATTTGTTTTCCTGTTGTTGTTGTTAAATTGGTGAAGTAATTTCTATGTAAGGTAAAGGGAATCGGGATAATGAAGTAGTTTGAGAAACAGGGATGACAGTAAGTCATGTGTCAAGAAAGCAGAATTTAGTCAATGTCTTGGTTTTCCCAGAGGTCCCTGTTTCCAGAATGATCAATAAACTAAAAATATAAAAGAATTGGTTAAAAATTACAAATAAGCAGACAAGACACAGGCGTCATCAGTGTAGCAAAGGTACATTCCTGCCAAATCTATCTTTAGAAGTTTGAATTCCATCCACTTCTGATTCTTTGCTTTGGTCCCCAGCATTGTAATAGCAGAACCCTATCTCAAAACTCTTTCTTAATACCAAGAATTGTGAACAGTCTAAGATCTTATCCTATTTATAAGCTAAGAAGCTAGCCTGTTACTGCTTCATGGAAGCTAGCAGAAAACACACAATTTCTGGGTCAGAGACTAAGGACTTTACTACTTCAGGTCAGACTAACAGCTCAAGCTTCATATTTGTTTGTCAATTCCCCACGTCTTTCAATTACCATAAGAATTACTCAAAAGGCCCATGAAAGATATCTGAACATGTAGTGGGGTTGTATCACAGGAAAAGAATACTGCCCTTTGGGAATTCTCTGCTGTTAAAGGGAGTGGAAGCAAGCCATTCTTTGAGAAGGGGAAGATTTTATCTCATCTTGAAGGTTGTCCTCAGAAATGGCCTGGTAAAGAAAAGTCAGGGTCTTGTTTTTTTGGTGTAGCCAGCAAGAATATCAAGGAATCTTAGCACCCATGAGGAATTGCCTCTACTGACACTTAACAACTATTGATAGTCTGCAAGGCACTGTGGCCACTCAAGCTAACAGAAAGCTAAGATAGATTGAAAGAAGTGTAGACTGACAAAGATTGAGGATGAATGGTCTTTAATTATCATTAATAATTATTGTACATGCAATGATTTTACTACATAAACAATGAGGGAGTTAAGAACATCTCAATCACAGAGATGCCATCTGCTATCAACATAAATTCAAAACAAGAAAATTCACTACATTCAACATTCTTTAAGTCTCCATATACAGAAATCTGTATTTTAAAAAGGCCATAAATTTCATCAGATGTTCCTTATCACTTTGTTTCAAAAGTACTTTTGGAAAATTTTCAGAGTTGTTATTTGGGAATTAAGTTGCCCATAGCATATCAAAACCTAAAAAGCAATTTAGAAAAACTTCAAAATGAGTAATAGCTTTTTCATATTGGAACAGAATATCTGAAACCATTTATATCCTCTAATGAAAAATAGCAGTACATTGTTTACAGGGAAACATTAAAAAACTGTGCAAATAATACTAAATTGTAAGTATGAACTTTTAAATAGAAGTTTCTAAGGTGGTCCATATAACCTTTCCACAGAAAAACATGAAGCATATCATTGGGTTTTTGCACAAACTTTGAGAAATAATAGGTTTTCCTTACTGTTCACATGTGAAGGTTTACAGATATATTAAAAATTGAATGGGACAGACCCTGTATACATGGAACCACTATGCTGTTACTTTTTTATAGTGAACTCAATCTTTATAATAAGAATAATGAAGAGGCATGATATTTAAATTTTAATTTTGGGATTTAAAGTGTTTTTTATATTTGCCTTTATTGACGAAAACTAGCAGAATAGCTAAATGTTTCCAACCTTATTACTAGAAATATATGGTAGCATTTTAAAGAAAGTTTCATATTAAAGGAAAAAATTCTTCTGAAGATAGTTTTGCTTTTTTGTCTTTGATTAATTGCTAATGAAAAAGAAAAGGAGACTTGTATTTTTGCAACTTAGATGAATACAATAACTACTTGACATATTTTTGAAGAAAAAACTTTTAAAGATAATGAGGAAATATTTTACTTGAGTAAAATCAATAAATTAGGTAAGCTAATGCATTTCCTACAAAAAACAATAATATCAGTTAAAATGCGGGGTTTGATTCTTGATGTGATGCAAATATTCTTGTCACCATTACTGATATTGTGTCAGTAATGATATTATGACATGTCATCTTAAAGTGATGACACTTAGAATGTATTTTTCCTGATTGCCTTTCTTGTTATCTATCGTAAAGATAATAAATAATTTCTCTATCCATTGGGAAATGCATTGTGTGTGAATCTGATGGAAAGTTTATCAACCAATTGCCTATAAATGTAGTTATGTGGCCTAGGTGGAGTATATAAATTTTTTTGTTGTTGTTGCTTGTTTCAGACATAAACTTAGCAACTTAAAACAACACAAAATATGAATCTCATTAGGTTAAAATTAAGGTGTTAGCAGGGTTGCATTCCTTTCTGGAATCTCTTGGCTTTTTCACCTTCTAGTGGCCCCCCACATTCCTTGGTTTTTGACCCCCTTCCTCCTTCAAAGTCAGCAAAATCAGGATGGGTTCTTAACACATTGCCTCACTTTGGCCTCCTCTTCTGCTGCCCTCTTCAACCCTTAAGGACCCTTATGACGACTTTGAGTTTACCTGGATAATCCAATATAATCTCCCTATTTTAATGTTAGCTGATTAATAGCATTGATTCCATGTTTGTGATGGTTAATCTTATGCGTCAAATTAGCTAGGCTATGGTCCCAGTTGTTTGGTCAAGCACTAGTCTAGATGTTGCTATGAAGATATTTTGTAGATATGGTTAAAATCTTCAGTAAATTGAATTTAATTAAAGGAGGTTACCCTTGATAATGTGAATGGGGCTCAACCAACCAGTTAAAGACTTTAGGAGCAAAATGTTGAGGTTTCCTGGAGGATTTCTGCCTTCAGATTATAGTATCAACCTCTGCCCAGATTCCAGCCTTTTGGCCCACCCTTTGGATTTGGAACTCAAGAATACAACATCCACTCCTGTCTTTGAGTTTCCATTTTGCCAGCATATCCTATGAATTTTGGATTTGCCAGATACCACAATTGTATGAGCCAAATCTTTAAACTAAATCTCTTTTTGTGTGCTTATGTCCTATTGGTTCTGTTTCTCTGGAGAACCCGGATTGATACAATGTGCAAACAATTCATCTTTTCCATGTAGCATAACATATTCACAGGTTTTGGGGATTAGGGTACCAATATCTTTGAAGAATCACTATTTTGTTTGTCATATATAGTCAATTAGAATAATGCACTTACCTGCTTAGAATGATTAACTCAGAAATGGGCACATACCTAAAATTGAATTAAACCCCTTCTACTCATATACCCTGGTACCCTGGTACACAAGATTTTTCTACCAGATCTAAGGAAAATCTGTGAGCACAAATGAAGTGAGTAATTGTAGGTGGCCATTTCTAACATGAGGAAAATAAAGCCTTTCTGAGAATAATGTCAAAACAAAAAAAAGTAGAGCCAAGAGGTGAGAAAAGAGTCAGTCTTGACAAGGTGAATTGAGTGTTGCAATGTGTGAAGTCGCATTTATTCCTTAACTTTTCCTATGGGCTAAATGTGGGTTAAATAGATATTACACACATACACACTTATGCTTTGAGCTAGTTTGAATTTGGAGTTTTTTAAATCATGAACTAGGAAGAAACTTAATAAGTAAATTATTCCTTTTTTTAAAGAGAAAGCTATTGACTTGAAGATATATTCTTAAATACTACTTATTTGAATTAATTGCTGCATATGCTAGTTTCAGTTTCAGAATCTCTGAATTACAGCAATGGATTATCACAGTATATTGGCTTATGCATATGAAAATCTATAAACATTATATAGCATTTTCAATATCTGTATGGACAGAAGTATTTATCATATTTTGCTTGTTTGTTGCTGTGTAAGTAGCCTGGAATAGGATATAACTTATATTGTCTTAATAAGGAGAAGGTTAAATAATGATAAAAGCCATAGTAGATGGAAATACTATACAAGTTTTAAACACATATTTATGAACATATGCTTAGGAGAGATAGCATAATGTACTGTGGAAACTAACTGCCTGGCTTCAATTCTCAGCTGTTCAATATATTATCTGTTGGAATTTGGGCATATTACTTGAACTCTCTATGGCATGAGAGAAATGGAGATTGTAATATGACTACCTAATACAGTTATTATGGATTTCTATAAAATCATTAGTTAGTATTATAAGACCCCGTGACTGAGTGCCTCCTTAAATTGGAGATTTAGGCATCTCACCCTAACCTTAATCCTTGTGTTTAATCAAGGAGACAAGAATGCAAGACTGGACAAGCAGAAATTAATTGATTTGAGGGCTTTTTTTTTGGGGGGGGGGCAAAATTTAATTATATGTAGGTTAGAGTGTATTTACACCTAAACTGGAAAAGCACTAGCTTTATTTATGAGGATGCCTTGATATCTGGTGTTGATTCTTGGCTAATATATGGACTTTGGGATTTAGCAAATGATGTGAAAGTTTGAAATGTCCCTGGTGACAGCAAGAACAAGTTTGTTTACAATGGTTTTCAATTGGCTAACCAGTAAGACAAGATGGCTTGACTATAATATCAGAGAAACAAGCACCTCTAGTTGAACTTTTTGCCTTAGGTTCTCCCAAAGCTAATATTTGAGCTTGATTTTGGTTAATATTCTAGGTTTGGAATTTGAAGATCAATATAAAGGGAGGATTGTCCAATGCTCTTGAATTTAACTTACTTAAGTAGTTATATGACCAATATATAATTGAGACTGCCTCTACACCTGTAAGTAAAACAATTAGTGGGCTTCATACAATGTAGAAAAGAGAAGTATTTATGTTTATTGTTCTCCTTGACAGCTCAACTTGAGTTCTTTGTTTTTTTTTAATAATTCAACTTGTCACAATATCTAATATATCACTATATGACTAAACACTAAATCCAACATGAAAAAGTTTAAGAAATTGCAGAAATATATGATTTTCCTCTGAAAGTTCAGTTTGATATATATGATACTGCTAATTCATTCTCAATATCCTAAAATCTCAGTATTAGCAAGTTTTATTATTTGTTTATAAGTAAGTAATAAAATTTTTTTCCTTATAATTTTAATATAGAATTTGCCTTATTACAAATATCTGTAATATAAGGCAATTTATTTACTTTTTGTTTTCTAAAGGCAAATAACCTACCTTGAATGTGTATACAGTTATTTTGCTATTCTAGATTGAGACATATGTTCTTTCTTAAGGAAGAAAATAACAAATGATTTCCTTCATGTATTTCAAGTAGAGTGCACAAATAGGTTGGGTGTAAAGCTGTTGGTACTGAAATGAAAAATAATTGATGCTCTTTTTAAAAATATTCATTTAAGATTTATACATTACAAAATCATCACCCATTCCATCTAAAGTAAAAATGATTACCAAGATAAAACTATTTTAAAGTAAGTCATCTAGTGGCAAATGCAATTTGCAGAGGAAGCAAGAGATTTCTTAGGGCTCAGTAGGAAGTTATATCTGCTCATTAATTTGCAAAAAGGCTTAGATGACTTAAAACTCTATGCTAAGTATAAAGCACAGTTACCTTACTTCTTAGTTACTAAATATACTTTATTAGCTAAAGCATTTAAAAGATTCTATCATATAAGGATGTATTTTGGGCACCTGAAATTAAAATATAAAATTACATTCTTTGAGCCTAAGAGAACATATTCTTTCCATTTTATTTCAATGTCTTATTACAGAATTTTAAAATACTAATTTGTGTTAAATAAAATGATTTTCCATACTTTTAATTTTGGAATTGAAGGGAAACATAGACAGCTTAGCAGTGCTTTGGACATCATATATTGATATCTCAGAAACTTAATAGTGCTTATATTTGCATATTGAATTAAAACTATTCCATCATTCATTAGGACTTCACACAGCTGCTGAGAAATATGCTCTCCTCTATTAATAAATATGACATATTCAGTCAGAAGTGCATGAATTGGAGGTATTTCTTTTAATCATGTATATTTCTCTTTGTATGAATTTGGGTGACTAGCATGGATTTGTAGGAGGAATAACTGGGGTTCAGTATGGTGACATGTCACAGACTTGAATAACTCCCCTATGTTAGTGACCTCATGATTAAAAAAAACACATTAAGGATAAAGATGCACATATCTTTGTATGGTTTGGGCATTGCACCATACAAAAATATAATAAAAACCCAGTTCTCTGAAATTTTCCATAAAATAAATATTTTGAAGAAACCATTACATTAATATTTGGTCAAAATAAACCAGTTATTTAAAGGACCAAAAAATTTACTTGACAACAAACTAGTAATATTGGTTTTTCCTCCGAATGAAAAATCAGACCACAGATTTTTCCCCTCCCATGGAAAAAATAGCTAAGCAGCTCTCTTTAACACTGTGAAGTGTCTATCAGCCGCTACTTCCATTGTACAATCACTAAACTCTTAGATAACCCTTAGCAATAAAAGGCCTTCTTTTGTTATCAATCCCTTGTTTGCCTTCATCTCCAAATCATGTACTTTCTTGACCTCTCTACATGCTGGAGCACTTGCTTTTTTCCCCCAGTAAGCCATGCACTCTTTCACCTCTTTAATCTATAAACGTGTCCTCTCTGTCTGGGTTTTCCTCCACCATTTAGCTCCTTCTAAGATATACCATATACTCATATACTTTTCCCACTTAGTCTTTGATATCTCCTACTCAGCAATCACTTCATATGAAAATCCTTTTCTGGGAACCAGAAAACTAGCTAAATGGCTTTTCTAATGTGCTTCCAGGTGTTTTGTGCATAGTCTTATCACAACACTTACCAATCAATGCTGCATTTACCTGAGACCATTATCTCCTTCTCTAAGCTTTTTGAAAGCAGACTGCACTTTCTCAACATTGTATCTCCAAGGCCTAGTAAAATACCCAGGAACAATAGTTGCCAATAAATATTTTGCAAAAAACTTTACAGTTAAATGAATGGTAGAGGAACATCTTGAGTTCCAAATTAACTCGTATTTAGAGTTCCATCATGGGGCATAGCAAATCGTGGGTCTCATTAATTGTTATTTTATTTCCAATTTACCCCCATTAAACATATAGAAAACCCATGAAAGGAGAGAATAGTAAATTTTATTGGGTGATTTAGGCCATAAACTTTTGATTTTTATTTTTTCTCTTATTTTCTAGGTACAAACAATAGATAATTCGATATATGTCTGTAAGTTTGTGAGATAGCCATAAGTATTCCTGCTGGTGATCCCAAACTCTTTTATTCTGTTGAAATGAATTAAACTGTACTACAAAATTTTTTGTCAGCAACAAGTGCATCACTCCCACAACTGAAGTGGAGTTATCTAGTATCCAGCCTCAGATATGCTTATAAAAGCAAGCCACTCAGGTAGAAATAATTAAAACATGGCTTCTATACAACTTGTCAGCTAACATTCTGCATATGATTAAAACTATAAATAGAAAAATGTCTTGAGTAAATTTTAGCTTTAGAAAATATATACACATGTAGATATAATTGCATCTGTTATAGTGTTGCCACAGAGATGTTACCCATCAAAAGCAAGGTTCCCTGCCGGATACACACAAATGACCAAATCCTGAGACATAGGGGTGTCAAAGGGAGAAAGAGTTTGTTGTCAAGCATAAAGCAAGGAGACCTGATGGCCTTTGGGCCTAAAATCTGTCTCCCTGAACTGTGTAACTCAGAGAGTTTTATAGTAGTAAAAGATGGGCAGGTTTTAGGTTAATGAGTATAACGACTTAAGATGATGAACTTAGAGATGATGTAATTATTGAGCATGCACAGGTTGATTCCATGCCTAATCACAGAATATGTGCAAGAAAATGGTGGCCTTAGCATGATGGTCATGATTTTTAGTGTTATAATGAGGTCATTATACGTTAAGATTTAAGCTACTATGCGCATCAGGTGGGACAATTTTGGTTAGATCTAACTTTGTCTAGTAAGGTAGCTTAGGAATTGGAATGGGTTAGTTCTGGGCTGATTCAAAATCTTTCATTAATAAACATTAAGGGAATATCTAGTGATCATAAGACAAACCCTCAAAGTTGCACAAGATAAAGAGGTACAAGCAGAGCCCATCACAAGGCTTTTACAATGACAATGTAAAGATGATATATTTATACAATCATTATCAAAGATCAAGGTATCTGGGTTATAGTTCATTGAGTTTCAGTATTTTCAGGTATTTACTTTTGACTATTCTACAATATACTAGAAATTTGAAAAGGAGTCTATATAATCATTCAGAACCATTATCATTTGTTAACTTCTTGGATACAGATGCTTCTAATACATAGGATTTAATAATGAATAAAAGGAAGAAATGTGTACAAAACTTTTCTGTAGATATTTAAATAGGTTATTTATAGTGCGGGTTTATTATTTTCTTTTCAACTCTTCACATTATTTGCTGTGTAATTTCAGTGAAACTTGGAACGTGAAGCAGCAACTACAAATCTTTGTGCCATATGGATAGTCTTTACCAAAGTTGGTCCTTGTATTAGTAGTTCTGTGATTTTATTTTCTCTTTTTCCCAAAATGTTGTCCCTTCCATCAACTGTTTCTGAGGCACAGAATACCAAGAAAGGAGAAAAAGTCATGAGAATCCAACATTTTGATATCATTTGTCCTACCAATTGTTTTCATTTGCTATTAGATGTATTAATGTCTAAGAAGTGATTTTACATTTGGTTCATATTAATTTAATGTAACTCTAGATTTTAAAAAAAGTTGTTGATAATCTCTAAGGAAATAAAACAAAATTTTACCTATACCGTAAAATTTTGAGAATAGTTTTGCACAGGGTAACTGTTCTTCCACTGAATGATTTTCTTGCGTTATATATTTGCTCTTTACTCAGCTTTTACAAGAAATTACTCAGGTAATCAGAAAGTTAATGAAAAAGTTTTCTTTTAATACAAATTAGACTTTAAGAAGCACTTTAAAAATAAACTTTTCATATATAGAGTTTATATACCATGTGTATTTGATATGTTTTGTAGTTTTCAATATTATATGTTAATTATATTTCCCAGTAAATGATTTGAGTCAATTAAAAAGCATATCTAGGTTAAATCACATTTTCTTATTCCTGATCATTGGTATTGCACATTGATTTACAATTTGAGATAGAAATAGAAGCTTTGTTTTTCAATCAGTCAATTATATATACATTCTAAAAGTTATGATCACAATGTTTTTCTGTATATATGAACAAATACATACAAATTTATTATAACAATATCACTTCCAGGATATCTGTTTAAAATGACATCTAAACATTTTGATAAAACTGCAAGGATTTTGTTGATGCCATTGTGGCAGTGTAACAGAAATAGGTTGTTAAAACAGCTTTCTGAAGATTCAAATATCTTGCATTAGGTTTAAAATAAAATTGCTTTAGAAGAGCAGGTGACTGATAGAGAAAGAAATGGTGGATAAGGCTGATAATTAGTAAAAGGCTTATTATTAATCCATTAACATATATCTGAGTCTACTGTGCTGGATTTTATGAAGAACGTTAAATCAAACACAAGTTCAATAGCAAGGGAATATAATATTAAATAGAAAGTAAAATGCAAATAAGAGTGTAAAGACATAAAAAACAGTTTTGATATTCAACTGGGCCACACATATGCATCCCTTAAGACTCAATAAAGAAAGTTCTTCCAGAAAATGAATTCCTTACACCCTCAAAGTTGATATGATTCCCCTCATAAGATTCCCTAGAATCCAGAGTATTCACAACCCACCCAGATCAAGATCATTCTACTAGATCTTCATGCAATCTTCTGCCTTCCCACTCACCATCTATGAGCATCTGTAATAATCCAGAGTACTGCCCTTTGTCATAGACACATCCTCACCCCTCTGGAGAGGGTTGGGAGTATCTAGCTCTCTTTGTTTTTTTGCCCCTCTCCACATCACCCACACCCCTGATGGCCAATGACCTATGACTGATGAGGGAATACAGAAGTTCCCCTCTTTTGCCACCAGTTGGGCAAACTTTTGAGTTGTAATTTGCATTTCAGAGGTCTTCCTGTGTTCAGTCTAAGTCTGGGACATCAGTGCAAATCCCACCCTTGTAAAACATCTCCCCCTTTTACATTTTGTTTCCATTCCTCTCTTCTGGGTTCTTCTGAGAGCTCTTCCTTAAATAAATTACTTGCACTCAGATCTTAATTTTAGGGTGTGCTCTTTGGAGAACCCCACATAAGACAGACACCTTTCATTATACATATATTTATCAAACTGCACCATAGAAGTTGTTTACTGGTCAAATTAAGAACTTGTACTTCTAGGAATGACATCAATAGGAACCCTAATCAATGGTCAATTAATTATTTATAGCAATTTGAAATATATAGAGATATTGCTAAAAATAACATAAAAAGTTGAAATAGTATAAAAGATTTTATAAAATTAAGAAGATTTAGCCCTTTAGAAATTGCCTCTTGATAATTTGTAGATTATGGGCTTCATATTTTACTCAATTTGAATTCCCAAACCAGAATATTTATAATAATATAACTATCAAAATCATATTTAGATTATTACTGAGACTAACAAAGTGAAGATAGGCTCAAAAATTTAATATTTTCCAACTATTAATCATTTAATGGGAATTTCTAACTTAATCATATCTTTTTATATTGAATGTCTATTCTGTGTCAGACACAACTTTCAGTACTTCATATGAATTAGTTTATGGGTTTTCAAAAAGATGAGAAAACTAAGACGGCAGAGAGATTGAATAAGTTAATCCTGGCTCACACAGATAACAAATGACTGCACAATGCATTTCAACCCAGGCATTGACTCCAGAGTCTGTGTTCTTAATCTCCAACAGTTTTCTTTTGACCTATGAAGAAGATAGTATTGCATAGCTCTTATGTGCTGGAGAGCGTACTAGTTATTGAGCAGAAAGCACTGAACAACATATATATGGTACATTCCTTCATAAATCAGAAGAAATAAAATAATTATCAGACAATAAAGTAGAAAAGGGAAATATCCATGGGTATACTACAAAAAGAACAAAAGAACAATCAAGTTTTTAAACTTATGAAATGTATGATCAGAACATATAAAAAAATCTTTATTCGTGTATCCTTAGGAAATAAATAAACTTTAACGCAACGTGGCAAAATACGATCGTAGGAAGTATTTTCTTGTACTATTGTACTTTGAATTTCAGCATTAGAATACACATGCTTTTCAGTAAACATAATAAAAATAGGAAAATAGCTAATTTGTGAAGTCTGTTTATTAATAGAAGAATGAAGCAAATGTAGAATTAAAAGTGTTTTCACATTGTATGTATGCATAAACAAACTTAAATGTAAACAAATACATGTATGTACACACATCTATTCTGTGGATCAATGCTGCCCAGTAATAATATAATGTGACTTATAAATGTGAGCCAACATGTAATTTAAAATTTCTATTAACTACATGAAAAAAAGGCAAAATGATTCCTTTTTAAAAACCAATCTATCCAAAATATTGCTATTGCAGCATATAATCAATATAAAGATTATTACTGATCTTTCTTTTGGTATTACATCCTGAAAATCTGCTAGATATATTATACTTAACAGCACATATGATTTGACCTAGCTAGATTTCAAGTGCTCAGTAATTATGTACGAATATTTGCTACCATTTGGGACAGGGCATGTCATAGACAAATAAATAAATACATTTCAAAATGCTAAGGAAGCATGCTATGAAGGTAAGAACATTGAATTGAGTTAGGAGATCTGAGATGACACTTTTTGTATAATGTTCCTAAAAGTAATTAATCTTAATCATCCATTGTACATAATATAACAAAATAAAAGTGTTATAAAGTTAAAAATTACTTTTGTAATTACATTTATATATATATATATATATATATTCAAAATATATCCATTAACACCTGGAATTTGCATTATGTAATTTAGAAGCCACTTGAAACTGCAAAACTTTGAAATAAACCCACATCTGTTCCAAGAATATAAATAGCAAATGGATAGGTTGAAAAGACCTGTGTATGCAAATCTCTGGAAAAAAAAATTGTTATGTTTGAAACAGTAAGCTTATATTTATTTTAAGATGTGTTCTCCTAAAGTTAGCTCTTTTAATTGGAACACTTGCCAATTATTTTAAGTTCTCTCAGATTTATAAAAATGTATTGATTCCATTTCTGCTCTAGTCTCTGCAAAAAGAAAAGCATCTTACTAGCTCCTGACCTCCAAGACTTCCTGAAAGAAATATTAACATCAATAACAATAATAATACATTGATTGGACAACCAATTTGCCAAGCATTCTCATAAGTGCTTATATATTATCTCCTGTCATTTTCATTTTCTTTTTATAAGATAGGTGATATCCATAAATATGAAAAATAACAGAGTAAAATGAATGACTTTTGAAGTTGAATTTTTTAAGTGTAAGTAAAAACATGCAAAAAAGACTACTTTGGTAAACACAAAAGTTCTGATTATACTACATTTCTATATCTTTCAAGCTTAAACTTAGAATATATGCCTAAAAATGCCTTTATAGGCATTCAAATTCCACTCTAATTACAAAATCTTGTAGCTACACTTGAGCACAGCCTGCAGCTAGAATACCTGTTAGGAAATCATTAGGTTCGATACTAACTGTAAACTACAAATACATGGATTTCCCTTTTAGGTATCAAAGAAGCAGTGGTTTACATTTTTAAATGTTAAAACACTAACAGAATTTTATTTCATTTATTCAGACACATAGATATAATCATCATTTTAAATCTAACTTGGTCTAATTTATGTTATTTTATCCCTGTCGAAAACCGTACAAAACTCAAACAGTACGGATGCTTGGGCTAAATAGGGTTAGAAATGACAGAGCTATACTTGACACTGAGTGCACTGCTTTCTAACCAAGTGACCGTAAGTGGATCAATTGATCCTTCTATACTCACCTGTAAATTGCAGATAGTAGTCCTGACCTTATAAGGTAGACGGGAGGGTTAAATGAGATACTGTATGTAAAGCCCTTAGCACAGTACTAGGGACATAGCGCTGCATTGCAGATGTTACGACTGCTTGAAAATGGCCAATATAGGAACAGGAAGTAGATTCTCAGGTTAAGCAAATAAATATGGTGCTTCCAAAGGCATCAAATAAATCTTTTTCAGTGATGCAACAATGGGTATGATTGACTCCTGCTTTACTATTTATTAGGTATGAGTTAGTGAGGTTTCCTTTCAATTATGGTCTGCCTATATAATCTTTATTTTAGGCTGAGTTCATTTTTATTTAATGCAACCTGAAATGTGAATCCAGTGAGTAATACACTACAGTTGCATTGCAAAGAATTCTGAGAAGTTTCTTAAAATTGCTTCCAAAATGGAGTGTGACTTACAAGTTTAGAAATTTGACACTTTCATTTTAAAAAAAGGGAAAAGAAAGCATATAATCACAAAATTTAAATGTATTCTGAAAATTTTAGGTTTCATATGGTGATATTTCTTACACTGTTTTTATTACAAATGTTATTTAAACATTTGTTTTCCTCAGTGTATATACATTATAGAATATATATAATAACATATATATTGTAGAATATAAAAGTATATTTAAACCCTGCATTTACAAAGTACCATTATAAGTTTTTAAATTTTTGCCTGGAGTATATTAAGACATATTGTATTACTATTAAAATATTTTTACAAAAAGGAATCTGGTTGTGCATCCTGGTTTGCCACTTCCTTTTCCCTGTAACATTATGTCCTAGGCACTTTCTGCGGTGGTACGTGTAAATATTTTATGTAAATTTTATAGTAAATATACCATTCTTTTGAATAGCACATAAAATCACCATGTGTATGTACTGGAATTTATTTAACTGACATGGTTGTAAATAATACCATGAGTTACAAATGACAGATTCAGTGCAACAGCTTTTGTCAACTTTTTATAAGTTGTAGGTGAGCCCAAAGATGTTTATGCTTAAGTACCTTGGTTCTTAGCACTTTAAGCTTCCCCAAGTTTCTCAGGGCAAGTGCTTTATTTACACACCATCTCATTTCATTGGCTCAGAGTGTCTTCCTAACACTTGAAAAGGCAAATTCAAGAGTTTTGTCAGAAAAATGAAAAAAGGAAAACAAAAAAAAACCTACTTTCATCTCTTTTTATTTTAAATGTCCCATAAATTCTTGACAAATGAAAAAGAAACCAGAATTTGATGTCTTTTGTATTTTCAATAATAAAGAACTGCACACTCCCTGACACTATTTTTTATTTTTTTTTTTATTGGAGAAGTGGTAGGTTTACAGAAAAATCATGCAGAAAATACAGGGTTCCCACATGTGCCCCCTTACACACATAGTGTTCCCTATTATTAACACTTTACGTTACCGTAGTAAATTTTTAAAATTGATGAAATAATATTATTACAATTATACTATAAACTATAATCCATAGTTTATGTTAAGGGTTTGCTGTTTGTACTGTACAGTCCTATATTTTGTTTTTTGTTTTTTTTAAATTATTCTAGCAACATTATACAACCTAAAATTTCCTCTTTTAACTATATTCAAATATATATAATTCTGTGCTGTTAGTTACGTTTACAATGTCATTCTACCATCACTGCCATTCATTACCAAAACATTTCCATCACCACAAAAAAACTCTGTACACATTAAGCATTAACTCCCCATTCCCTAATCACTCTGGCTCCTGAAAACCTGTATTCTAGTTTCTGACTCTTTGAATTTGCTTATGCTAATTATATCATACCGGTGAGATCATACCATATTTGTTCTTTTCCTTCTGGTTTAGTTCACTCAACATGATGTCTTAAAGGTTTTTTTCACTATTTTTCATTAGAAAATTTTTTTCACTCTTTTATAGTTACAGCCACAGTGGCAGAAGAGAAAGCATCTCAGAAGTCACTAACAATAAGTAAAAAAAAAAAGAAAAAAGAAAAAAAAAAGAAAAATCCTGTGAAGATTTTCTTACTAGAACATGTCCTAAAATGCTTTTTGATTCCAGATTTAAGAAATCCTTTTAAACTGCTTTTGTAATGTAGCATTAGTGGCTTATTACTTAGCTTGCTGCAATGCAGCATGATACTTCAGCTGAAATATCTGAAAATAACTGTTCTCAAAAATCAAAATGAAAATTGAGAATGAAAAATAAATAAATACTTGCTGAAGAGATCACATTTAAAGAGCCTATACTTTGCAAAAATTTTGAGACAGTTTCTATTTCACAAATGCCCTTTCAGGGAAATGTCCAAATAATGGCACACTGCATTTTTAAATGTCAGTAAATTTCTGTCAATTTAGCACTTCTTTTTCCTGTAATATAGTCTGAAAATAGTGTGGATGTTTAGGAAAATGTATTTCTTGGATAGAATGTCATGTTTTGTTTAGTTTTGTTTTTTTTTTAATTTTTTTCAGGCATTCTCTTTTCTATTAAAAAAATAGATTAGTAGTATAGGTGGGAAATGTGTCATATGACCTTGTTTGGAATGCAATTGTCTCACATGCAATAATTATGTCTAAATTTAATGAAATAGCACGGAAACCTGATGATGTTAGCTGGGACTAATACCATGTCATTTAGATACAAAAAAAGGGGTCCTACCGTGACCACTCACTTTGCAGGGTTGTACATATCACTAACACTGAAACACGAACACGTATGTTCATTCTCTTAAGAAAGTTTGTTGAAAATTTGTGCCTAATCAAGTGAAACATGCTTAGAGTGGAGCATTTGAAGATGACTTGATTCATCAAGCCAGAGGATGCAATGAGACTGAAAACATGTGAGTAGATAGAGGTAGGAAAGGAAACCCAGAAAGGATGTCTAAAGCATCCAAGTCTCCAGTTAAATCACACTTCCTTCCTCCACTCTGTTGGGTGCCATAGTTTTGGAAATGTTGAGTGAGGTGGGATTAGGGGGAGGTGAACTTGAGTCAATTGAGGTATGGGGGAGGGGAGCCAGACTGTCCTGGTTCCTTGGGCAGATGACCCAGTGAGTTACCAATTCACATTTGTTATGGTCTCATTATATCTTAGCAGTCCTGAATGTCAAGCCCAGCTTCCAGCATGCACTGCCTCCTCAGCACATCCTTGCTACCATCCATCCAGCTGACTCATCCACAACAGCCCTGGCCATGGGAAGAAGTCAGCGCCTTTGTTTTCCTGGTCATGAAGGGAATACCTGGGAAGGGGCCTGCTAGGACCTGTTACAGGTATATGTACCTTGTAAGTGCTTAGATGTGTATATGTGGACCCCATTTTTATTCTTGCTCTGGGTCCCACAAATGTTAAGTGAAATTGTTTATACTAAGATGTTTGTGGTAGAGCTGATATGGAGAACTCAGAGTCAAAGATCCAGTAGGGACTGCACATTGATTGCCATGTCATATAAGAGAAGAATGATCATTCATTGAGGTAAGACTATGAGAGAAAATTAGCAGGCTTTGGAAGAAAATACAAGATAGTTTTAAAGTTAATTTTTACATATATTACACATGAGGAAGTAACATTAAGTTGACTAAATTAGTCTGGAATTCTATATTCATATAGAAGTCATTAAAAGCTGTGGGGATATATTGTCACCTAGAAAATGAGAGTAGATGGCCAAGTCCCAGAGAATGACAATATTCAGAGATTGGGAGAAGAGAGAAGCAAATTTAAATGAAGCCATCAGTGAGAAATGAAGAAAATGGATTTTGTTCAAGGATGAGGAAGGTATCAACGGTGTCATGTACTGCTGAAAAATTAAAAAAAAAAAAGATGACTAAAAAATAAAAAAAAGACATTTGTATTGGCCATTAGGAGGTTATGGTGACCCCAAGAAAAATAATTTCAGTGGAGTCATGGGGGTTGAAATTCTGATCATATTGGTTGAAAACAAAATGGGTGGTGAGGAAGTAAGAATAGGGAATTTAGCTATCAGTACTTTACTTATAATGTTGAAAGCTGGGACAAAAACATCTCATCCAAACGAGACTAGCAGCAACGAAGTGTAACTTGCTACCAATACTTCTCTTACATTAATCTTAATGTTGATAATTGTCTAGTGCCTCATGTTAATTTCTGTCCTGAAACTGTGTATTTATAGAAACCACTTGCAGTACCACTAATTTACAAGATAACGGATAAATAGGTGGGAACCTGCCTCTATCTCTGACTTCCTAATCAACCATTCTAAAACTACACTGCTTTATTTGTAATTTTGGGGAACTCTTCAATAGGTTTTGATTCTTAAAGTGATACATGGAGCAGTCCTATTAAATTTGTGATCAGGCATTAACTTATTTTTTTAAATGTCTAAATCTACATTCCAGACTATAATGATTCCGAGATGATGTTAGGGATAATATACACTTCTCAAAATGAGTTTTTAAGAATTGACTTCATCAGGATCATGTAGATATTGAGTTACCAAGTCAAAGATTGATTAACAGTTGTGGATAGATATAAATATAAAAAAAAAAAAAAACTGAAAAGAACAACAACAAATAAACACCAAAATTGTAGCTAATAAATGCAATTTATGAAGTTACAGATATTTTTTGAAATCTCTGAAGCCTAAAGAATGTATTTCAGTATCCAAGTGTCATTCAGGGGCTCAATTTTATAATGCTGCTGCTAGAAATATTTAAAAGGAATTTGAATAAGTAGAAAACAAGGGAAAGAGTGGATAAAAACCAGGTTAAGAGACCCAGGTATAGATATCAGGAAAATAAGAAGGGGATGTTTTAAATTTTGGTTTATTTTGAAACGAGGAACATAAGAAATAGTAAAATAAAATGCAATGGTAATTTGGAGTTGGTTTAAAAACATTTTTTTTTCCCCCTACATTGTGAAAGAAGAAACAGAAGGGGGAAAACAGTCAAAAAATGTCTATATTTAAGCTTCATACACACATTTCATTGTATATGTGAATGAAAGATAATGGCCAGGATATTTTCTACAGTTAGAAGCCAGGAAAATATAGAGCTGGCCTATCTGCATGTGAATCTTATCATCTCCATTTTATATTTGAGTATCCTTGACCAAGATGCTTATCCTTTCTGGGAGTCCATTTTAACATCTCTGAAATGTAGAGATGGTATTTGTAATACTTCATAGAATTGCTGTGAGAACTAAATTATATACAATGATCTTAGAATAATACCTAACTGTAACTTTCATTATAGTGAAGTGCTAAAATAACAGTTATCATCATCATTACCATTATCATCAATGAAAGAATTAGAGAAAGAGAGAGCTAATGAATGAGTTTTCAAGGAACCCAAGATTGTGTAGAAAAAGCCAGAGAAATCGGTGTCATTAAGAAAGGCAGTTGAGAGACAGGTTTATCAAATGAAGACAAGGTATTTAGTTTTGTACCATATACATTTGAAGAATAAAGTAGAGAACATTGCACACATATGCATAGTTTTATGCCCTCCATTCTAAATTTAATACACTTCAACACTTTAAATTGTCCTTGGGCAAACTTTCAGAAATAGATGAAAATCAAACTATTTTGTTTTACTAACAGGAATATGCTCTGTTTCAATGAGTTTAATAAAATATATTTCCCCTCCATTGCATTTTTAAGCATATAATGCAATCTATAGTGTTGATCCTCTAAATCATCATTTTTAAATTTCACATGCAAATGAGACTTTTTTCTCTTTATATCTAAAAAGTTTATAGGTTGATTAAATTATACACCTTAATTTTTTTCTTTTGATATTTGAAAAATGGAAGCATTTAAAATAATATTTTGAAAAATTTCTTTGAGATGTAGAACTAAAAAGTGTAAATATACTTATAAAAGTCTAATTCAGAAGAAAGATTTGTAGAAGAAAGCATATTATTAAAGAGATGTTACCTGAATAGACTGCAATAATGTCTTAGCATGAATGATATATAAATTATTTTGATGGATAAAATTAGATTTGGGGGGAGAAATAATGAAAGTGGCACTTTTAAAAAAACTCCTTCAATGTATCAGTTCTCTTATTAGGTATTTTATATTTGAGAGTCTATTTATTTTCCCAGTTGACTCAGGGGACATTCATTGCCACTGCCATATTAAAAATAAGGAAACAGGCTTAGATAATTTGGCATGTGAGAGGTCATAGAAATACTAAATATGAGAACAGATTTTGGAACCCATTTCTCGCTTCAAAGGCCATGTTCTTTGTAATTGATAATACCACCTCCTTCTTACCTGTGCTGTTTAGATTTTGGATGTGGATTAATCTAGGATAATTTGACACCTGCCATTTTAATGGAATGCATCAAATATAATTTAATTTGATTTTAACCAAAAATATAAATAAATAAGCATGAGCTTCTATTCTTCAGAAATTGTTTCTTCACCACTGCAATATAGGGAATTAAAACATCCTTCACATAGTAAATGAAAAAGCTCTTATTGTAGTCACTCTGGTTTGTTTTTCAAGGCAGGTTCAATTTATATAACATGATTTGACTTTTGGCTATGAATGATTTCAAGCACTTTCATAATTTTCTTTAGCAATACTTCTTGCCATCTAATACTCTTTGTTAATATTGTTCATAATTACTACCAATGTTTGTACCATTTACATTTTGTTCTGTAGCCAATGCCCATAATTATAAAATATTAATTATGTGTTCCAGTGTATTCAGGATTTAATGTTATGTTCACTTTAACAGGATTGCCTGGACAAATTACACATCAGTTAGCATTCCATCATTCTAGACATGACTGCCACCTACCTGACATCAGCATTTGTCTAGAATGAAACAAAAATTTGGTAAGCTTCATTGGGGTAAGAAAAAGTCTAGTATGATTTCTGTCAATGGTTAACAAAGGTGTAGACTGCAGCACTGCTGGTTCTAGTGTCTATCAACTAACATGCTGATTTAATGAAAGAGTGCTCTCCTCACTAAGAGGTGATGACATGTCCAAATGTTATTTTTTATGCCTAATAAAATGATAAATTGCTATTATTACAGTTTATTTTTTCTTCATAGATAGAGGGATTTTTGCATTTGTTTGTATATATTTCCATATTATTTAAATTCATTCCAAACAATATGTATCTTTTTATAAGTAAAATAATGTGCGTTTCATAAAATAAAATTTAATGAAGTCTCTGCTCAGCATAATTACATATGGTTTATTTATGTATATTTTATTTGTAAATCAATAGGATTAATATGGTAAATAATGAATGAAATTTTATCTTTCAGATTCTGGCATACTTTTTGGACTGTATGTACTTACTAGGTCATACTTTTGTAATAATACAGGACTTTAAAAATCAGGGATTTAAGTGATATAAATTATGGTTCATGGGGAGATAAATAACAAGATACCAGATAGATTATTTAATATTACTGTAGCATGGGAAATAAGGTACTCAACTATGGTCCCAGTTTGACAAAGAAAAATCAATAATTGAAATTCTAAAAGAAAAAGAATATTATATAATGGACATAACAGTCAGATAAAAAGCATGTGAGTCTTTTCTCCACACATAGACTATGAGAACTTAAACAAATTACTTAATTTCCTCTGTCCTTCAATATTGATATAACACCATGACAATGATATACAAATCAATTGTAATGAAAATTACAAAAAAATAATGAATTTGAACATTCTTTGCACAACTTACATGTTATTATTATAACTAATAGAAAGCAGGCACAAAATTTAAATCTATGTGAGTACCCAGACAAATATTAATTGTTTTTCAATATCATACATCCATAAAATGTCTATTGTGATCCTGCACTGAATATACTATGCCAGTGGGGAATGAGTTCTATGGAAAAAAAATAAAATAAGGTGAGGATATAGAGAGTACCTGAAGGGAGTGGGTTTACCTTTTTTTTTTTTGAAGGCTAGTCATGGATGTTTTGCTAGTTACAAAAAATATGACTTGAATCCTGAAAGAAGTAAGGGAACAAATGATGCAGAAAGCTGAGAAGTTATAAAAGTAGCTTTTCAAGTTACGTAAAGAGCAAATACCAAGTTCTTGAGATACGATCATGTTTGGAGATTTCAAGAAACATCAAGGTGGCCAGTTATCTAGGAAAAAAAAAAAGTGATTGACAGAGTAGTTGGAGATAAAATCAGAGGCACAGCAGCTTGTCAAATTATGTAGGTTCTATTGAGGTAATGAAGACATTTTGGATTTTACTCTGACAAGGATGAGAAGGCAGTAAAGAGTATTGGGCTGAGGAGTGACTTACATTTTAAATGGATAAATATTTCTTATGTGTCGGGACAAAACTGAGGAACATGATACAAAGGGAGAAGGAGGGAGACCACGGAAGAGAATATTCTAGTAATCCAGGTGACAGAATGTTATGACTTAGACAAGTGGAGATGGTGACAGGTGACCTGGTTCAAGATATAAAAATAGACCCAACAGAATGTAAAATGGTACAGCCACTGTGGAGGACAGCTTGGTGGTTCCTCAGAAAGGTAGGTATAGAGTTGCCTTCCAACTAAGCAATCCCACTACTCAGGATATACCTGGAAGATCTGAAAGCAGGGATGTGAGCAGGCATTTGCACACCAATATTCATAGTGGTATTATTCACGATTGCCAAAAGATGGAAATGACCCAAGGGTTCATCAACAGGAGTTAATAATAGAGGGAAGTTAATAATAGAGGGAAGTTAATAATAGAGGGGTATATGGGAAAAAATGTAGCTATTGTAAACCATGGCTATAATTAACAGTAAAATTTTAATACTCTTTCATCAACAGTAACAAAAATACCACTCGATAATATGAGGAGATAAGGAGTATGGGAGGATTCGGGTTTTTTTTTTTATTTTTATTTCTTTTTTGGATTAATGAAAATCTTCTAAATTGAATCATGGGGCTGTATGCACAACCATGTGATGATACTGTGAACGAGTGATTGTATACTTCAGATGGTTTCTATCTGAATGTATCTCAATCAAATTGCATTAAGAAGTGGATCCAACAGGAATTACTGATGAATAGTATGCAGGTAGTAAAAGAAATAGAAAGATCCTAGGAGATTTCAATGAGTTTTTCCAGTTAGCAACTGGAAGCGAGGTGCCAGTGATTACTTGTTTGAGGAGAAGTCTGGGAAGAACAGTTTTGGTGATTAAAAACGAATCAAGAATTAAGTGTGAATCTATCAAATTTGAGATGCCTATTAGACCATCAAATAGACATGTCAGTGGGACTTTGTGCCTGGATTAGAGTTATAAACAGGAGTTGTCAGCATACTATTAGTACATAGATCTATAAGACTGAATGAAATTTTCAGTTAGTAAAAATTGAGAAGAAAAAAGTTTCTAGTTGGAACATTCCAATATCTGCATATCAGGAAAAGAGACAGAGGGGGTGACTCTTGAAATAGGAGGAAAACCAAAAGGATAGCATGTCATGTGTTGAGGGAATAGACTGAATCAATATGAAATGAGTTTAAATTAGCCAAATGCCCCCTCAATCTTGTGTTTAAGTCTGAAAACTGGGGAAGAGGCTGTGAATCTTCATGGCAGCAGCTCAAGTTAGATTTCTGTAAATTGGGCCTATATTTTTATATTTATGTGTTAAATAGACATGTAATACATGGCTTATTTCTAATATATATAATTTAATATAATATATATTATACTAAATAATATTTTTATATAATATACTATTTTAATATATATAATATATATTTTAATTCTTAGGGACCCTGAAATCAGTTCAAACCACTTTAGGAACACTACTCTAATATCCCATGTTATCCATTTGGTTCTCTCTCCACCAAGGCAGTTTTAAATGCCCTGGAGGAAATGTCCTCTGCATCCTTCTGGGGATTATGGTTAAGGGATAGGTGAGTAGGCTGCACATAACATATCTATTTTAATAGTCTTATTTCCTTTCTTACTCCTTTCACTATGATACCAGAAAGATTCTGGCATTCCAACCTATGGAACATAAGACACCATAAAGGGAAAACTTCATTTAACCAAATTAGTGGATTAAAACATCACTCCCAGATGATTAATGCAACCCAATAAATCCCTAAAACAATGTTAACTTCTGTAACAGAAACTGAGGACTGAAATTTTCTAACTGGACCCTGCAACTGGTACTTCCTACATCTTCTTGCAAATTACCTAAGTTCCTAAATGTTCCTTCCCATCCCTCTTGATAAACCTAAATTGAATGGTTCCTTCCCCTTCTGAGAACAAATTAAGATCAACTACTTCTGAAACTAACTGAAACTGACTCCTTTGGATAACGCTTTATAAAATCTCTCTCTGTTCTCTTTCTCTCAAGTTAGAGTAGTTTCTTCAGAGACTTCTCATGTCAGGCATTTTTTGAAGGAAGACTTATGCTGTTGGTATTCCTTTGATTTCCCCCATTTTTTAATGGTGTGAGTTAGATCAGGATTGAACTTTGTACTACTCACTATGGACCACTTTCACAAGGACAGAACATACTAGAAAACCTTTGATATCTCCTGTCCTCAAAGTTTCAAAAACTGGGCAACTGAATAACTCCTGCTTTTGGCAAGCACCACTCCTTTTGCTTAGAAAGGTCTCTAAACCTTTATTTTTTACTTATTTTAGTCCTTGGATTAAGTTTCTTGATTTGCTCTGTTTCACTGCTCAGGGATCTTTCAGATGAAGTAGAGACTAGTGCCAAGAATCTCAGGACTATGGTGGGGCAAGATTGTGGCATAGGGAGATATGGAATGTAATCAGTTCTCTAGAGCAACTAGTAAAAAGCCAGGAACAACTAGTAAATAGTCTGGAACAACTGTTGGCAACATCCATGACTGGACACATATCATGCACCAGTTTGGAATGGGTAGAATGGCTGAGATCACAACATAGAACAGCAAACAAAGCTTCCCAAACTGTGGACCTGGAGCCCCTCCCACACTGGCATGGCAGGCTGAGTTAGAACACTTCCCTGTTGAAAATAGTAGTAGTCTATTTGGAGGAAGGGAAAGTAATTCAAACAAACTCCAGTTGTAGTTGTAATTAACAAATTTGGACTACTTGAATACAAGCTATGAACATAGATAAACCTAGAACAAGCAGGAAAGGAACCCTGAGGTCTCTCCAGGCAGAGAGGAGGTGGGACTGACAGAAGAAACAACAACAACAACAGTACAGTAAAACAAAACAAAACAAACAAAAAAAAACAAAAACAGAGGCTTTTGGAGACAGCTGAGTTCAGAATACTGGAAAATGGTTGTGTCCCAAGAAAAGGGGTGCATAGAACCAGGTACCAACTCTGGTCAACAAGCAAAACTGGGGGGCTTGGACTGGCTCTGAAAAGGGGATTTCTTTCTTTTTTCTTTTCTTTTTTTTTCTCACTCTAAGTAGCTCATTAGAGAAAGCCCCAGGTATTTTCAATTGTCATTGCTGAGCCAGGCAAGGGTGGAGTTAAGAGAGTCAGAGAGTCAAAGGAAGAAGTCAGGTGTATGAGATAATTCCATGAAGGGCATATCTTCCCTAAGAAAAGGGGGTGCAGGGCCCAGCTCAAGTGGCTGCCCTTCCTCGGATAATTGAGCCCTCAGGGAGTGGGGGAAAAAAATAAAATCAGAAACAACTTAAGCTTGGCTTCTGACACCCTCTGTCCCTGGCTGGGACAGGGTCTCCTGATAATTAAAGGTACCACATCTCTTTACACCAATGGGGAGCGGTAGACTGAAAAACACCACCTGTTGGGTAGGATAGGAAAAGCAGAGTCCACACACCTCACAGGAAAATCTGATGACCTTCTGGGTCTCATCATCAGGGAAACTTGATACTGATTACACCCTCCTCCTGAGACCTGGGCCTGTCTGGTGTGGGAAAATCTGATGGGGGTAATCAAGGAAACCAGATTCCCAGACAATAAAAAATTATGAGTCACACTAGGAAAAATGAACATATGGCTCAAAGGAGAAAATTTACACTTCAAATGAGACACAGGAGTTGAAACAACTAATTAAAGATGTTCAAACAAATTTTCTAAATCAAATCAATGAACTGAAGGAAAATATAGCAAAAGAGATGATAGATATAAAGAAGACAGTGGGTGATCCTAAAGAAGAATTTGTAAATTTGAAAAACAAACAGCATAATTAATGGGAAGGAAAGGCACAGTACAAGAGATGAAAGACACAATAGAGACATATAACAGCAGATTTGAAGAGGCAGAATAAAGGAGTCATGAACTGGAAGACAGGACATCTGAAATCTTACACACAAAAGAACAGATAAGGAAAAGAATGGAAAAATATGAGCAGCATCTGAAGGAATTGAATGACAACATGAAGCACATGAATATACATGTCATGAGTAAACCAGAAGGAGAAGAGAATGGAAATCAGGCTATTTTGGTTTGCTAATGCTGCTGTTAAGCAAAATACCGGAAATGGATTGGCTTTTATAAAGGGGCTTTATTTGGTTACAAATCTACCATCTGAAGGCTATGAAAATGTCCAAATTAAGACATCAACATGTGCATTCTGTCACTGAAGGAAAGCCAATGGCATCTGGAAAACCACTGTTAGCTGGAAAGGCATGTGGCTGGCATCTGCTCATCCCAGGTTCTATTCCAGCTTCTCTTGAAGCTCCTGTGCATCCTTAAAAATGTTTCTCTTAGGGTGTTTTGTCCTCTGTTAGTTTCTCTGAAGGAAACACTGGGCTAGAATCTCCAAAGTGTCAGCAAAAGTCTGCTTTCAGCACCTGTCCCCAAGAGATCTCTCTCCGCTGCTCTTCAAAATGTCACTCTTAGCTGCTCTGAGCTCCTTCTGTCTGTAAACTCTTTCATAGGACTCCAGTGATTTAATTAAGACCCACACTGAATGGGTGGGGCAACACCTCCATGAAAATAATCTAATCAAAGGTCTCATCCACATTTGATTGAGTCACATGTCCATGGAAACAATAAGTTCCAACCTAATCAACACTAATATACCTGCCCCCACAAGATTCCACTAAAGAACATGGTGTTTTGGAAGACATAAAACATCCAAACGGTCACAGGGGCAGAAACTATAATAGAGGAAATAATCACTGAAAATTTCCCATCTTTTAGGAAAAACATAAAATTTCAGATCCAAGAAAAACAGCATACCCCAAACAGAATAGATCTGAATAGACCTCCAAGATGCTTAAGAATCAGATTATCAAATATCAAAGACAAAGAGAATTCTGAAAGCAGCAAAAGTGATCCGTCACATGAAAGGGAAGCTTGATAAGACTATGTGTGGATTTCTCATTAGAAAACATGGCAGTGAGAAGGTAGTGGTATGATATATTTAAGATACTGAAAAAGAAAAACTGCCAACCAATAATTCTACATCCAGCAACACTGTGCTTTAAAAATGAGGGAGTATTTTAAATATTTTCAGACAAACAGACACAGAGAGTTTGTGAACAAGGTATCTGCTGTACAAGAAATACTAAAGGGAACACTATAGATGGATAGGAAATTTCAGGAGGGGGATGTTCAGAGAAGAGTGCAGAAATGAAGACTATCAGTAAGGGTAAAAAGAGAAAGAGAAAAAATAATAATAAGTAAGATATTACATATAAAATCCACAACACAAACTGGTTGACAGTAGACATTACATTGAGTAAAATTAGCTAGAAACAAAAGGATAAATACTGTATGATCTCACTAATATGAGGTAACATTAATGAGTGAATCTTGAAAGATAAAGTTGAGAACACAGGTTATCAGGAGATAAAAAGAGGGTAGAGATCAGGCATCTGATGTTGAAGTAGTACAGAATGTTCAACAGAATTGATTGTACAAATCCAAAAATAGTGCCATACTGTGTGATGGTAGCACAATATTGTAAATACTCTGATCAAAGATGAGTGTGAGTATTGGTGAAAGAGGAAGGCTAGAGACATGTATGATACCAGAAAGAAAGATGGAGGGTAAAGACCAGGGTTGTAAAACTTAATGAAGCCTTGAGTGCTCAATGATGATGATTAAGTGGACTAATATAAGAATGTTTTTACATGAGGGAGAACAAATGAATGTCAACATTGCAAGGTGTTGAAAATTGGACAGTACAGGAGAAAAATACAGTCAATGCAAACTAGAGTTATAGTTAACAGTAACATTGTAATATGCTTCTATTAATTGTAACAAAGGAAATATACCAAAGTTAAATATCTATAAGAAGGAGATATAAGGGAGTGGTATGGAACTCTTTGTGCTGTTGTTGCATGAACTTTCCATTGTATTTTACTTTATTTTTTTCCTTCTATGTCTTTTTGTTCTTCATTTTTTTCTCCATTCCTCTTTCATTGTGGAAGAAATGAAAATGTCCTCATATATATTGTGGCAGTAAATGCATAACTATGTGATTGTACTGGGAATCATTGATGGTTTACTTAGGATAGGTTGTATGGTGTGTGAAAAAAATTAAAAATAAACAGAGGGATACAAGTGCTGGAGAATATGTGGAGAGGGAAATGTACCTATTCACTGTTGGTGGGAAAGTAGAATGATGAAGCCCATCTGGAGGGCAGTGTGGTGGTATGGGGTTGCCTTGTGATGCTGAAAACCTGTTATTGGTTGTACACTTGGAGGAAGTGAGAGCAAGGACACAAGTGGATATTTGCACACTGGAGTTTGTGGCAGCAGTATTCATGAATTTTAATGGATGTAGGTGGCCTAAGGGTACATCAGCTGATAAACGGAATGGTGAACTGTGGTGTATGCATACAATGGAATATCGAGCAGAGGCAAGAAGGAATGAAATTGTGAGGTATCCAACTAGGTGAATGGAACTTGAGGACAATAGGTTGAATGAAATAAGTCAGAAATGAAAAGGCAAACATTATCACACCTCACTAATTTGGACTAACAATAATGTGCAAACTCTGAGAATTGAAACAGACCAGGGGTTATCAGGGGAAGGCTTATGTAAAGGTTCCTAGATTGTAAGATCTTATAGCAGTCACATCTATTCATGAATTTTAACAGTTATTTCTAAATTCTGAGATGCTGAGCTCTTTGTTTGTGAACTGGTCAGTCCCTGGAGCTTTGGGTGTCTGTGTGGCACCTGGGACTTGAAGCTCTGAGTGTTGGCATTGCCCCACGCAGCAACTGTTAAAGAAGCTGAAGAGATCAGACTTCGATTGGAACTATGAACAAAATGGACTTGGTTGAGACTGGGGTAGATCAGACTAAAGGGTGGAGGGTGATATTAACTGTGTTTTAAAACTTCAGCTTCTGTGTGGGACCAAAGGAAAAGATGTTTATTTGGTGCAAAATCTATAGTAGCACACTGTATAGTTTAACTTGTATGATCAGTTTATTCAAACACCACAATTACATGGAATAGGGAGTGAGATCTGTTTTGTGCAGGTTAATGTGAAGCCCTGGTGCATCCCAGAGTAATTTGGGCAGAGAATAAGAAGTATTTGCAAAGCTCTCTTGTGGGACTGGGGAAAATGCAGAAATATTGAACTTTCCCAGCTGGGGAATTCCTGATATTCTTCCAGGAATTGGGGACCACCAGTTTAGTAGGCTGATTCCTCAATCTTGGGGCCTGCTCTTACGAAGTTTCTTACTGCAAAGGAGAGGCTAAGCCTACTTATAATTGTGTCTCTGTCTCAGCCAACCCAGCAGGTAAACTCACTGCCCTAGCCCCTCTGTAGGCCATGGCACCCAGAGGTGTAAGTCTTCCTGGCAACATGGGACATGACTTCCAGAGATAAGCCTGGACTGAGCTTCATAGTTTGAGAAATTATTCCTGACCAAAAGGGGGAATAGAAATTAAATAAAATAAAGTTTCAGTGGCTGAGAGATTTCAAATGATGTTGAGAGGTCATCCTGAAAGTAACTCTTATGCATTATTTAAAAAATCCCTTCCTAGTTTTTAGTTTATTAGAATAGCTAGAAGGAAATATCTGAAACTGTTGAATGGCATTCCAGTAAGCCTGATGCTTGAAGATGTTTGTATAACTACGTAGCTTATATGGTGTGATCATGTGAATGTGAAACCTTGTGGCTCTTTACCCAGTGTATGGACAAATGAATAGAAAATGGGCACAAAAAGTAAATGAATAATGGGGGAAGGAGGGTTTTGGGTGTCCTTTTTTACTTTTATTTTTATTTGTTTTTATTTTTGGAGTAATGAAAATGTTCGAAAATTGATTTTGGTGATGAATCCACAACTATTGGATGATACTGTGAAAATTGTACACTTTGCATGATTGTATGGTATGTGAATATAGTTCAATAAAATTGCATTTTAAAAAAGGAATCTCAGGACCTTATTTGTATTTTGTTTGCTCTCTTAATTTGAATATTGGCATTTGCCAGTCTTCCAGTGAACCTTAATTTGATGACACCAATTGCAGTAAATAACCATATACATAACAGGAGTCTACATTAGCAATTTAGAACTTCAGTGTCCAATTTTTGGAATTTAAAATAAATGAGATAATCCATTTGTGTGGATCAATGGAATCAAATATTTCAAATATTCATGGTTAGCAAGTTTTGATTGATATGAATCCACAAAAAGACAGAAAATTTCCAAAATTATATTTCTTAAGGACTCATGAGAAAAGGCTAATAAAATTGCAGAGCTTCTGAAATCCAAACTTAAATTCTCATTGCTCTATGCTGACTCAGTACTCTACTGGCATCCTGCTTCCTCATTCTACAATGTCTTTCTCCAATTTTCTCTACTTCTTCTTCTCTGTCTTTTGGAACTTCATTACCTCCTTTAATCTTTCCTGCACTGGTCTTTCCTAAACATATCCCTCTCAGACATTATCATAATATCTTATACCATAGTTGGAAATAATGACCAACATCCCTGGTTTTACAATTTGAAATCTTTGTTAAGATCAGATATGTACAACATTATTGAGAACTTTTCAAACCCTGATAAAGACAGACAAGAGTTCATTTATTATATTATGAACCTTTAGTCCAAGTTTCCCTCATGCCTATAAACTGGTTTGACACTTTATAGATATGGAGATGTGAATACTTGGTTAGAAAAAGCAGACAGAATTGATTATCAACATGCTGTCCAATATATGAATCAAAATTTGTCTATAGATGTTGTACTGGTTTGTATATATTATGTCCCCCAGAAAAAGCCATTTCTTTGATGCAATCTTGTGTGGGCAGACATATTAGTGTTGATTAAGTTGGAATGTTTGGATTAGGTTTTTTCCATGGAGATGGGCCCCACCCAAATGTGGGTGATAACTCTGATTGGATAATTTCCATGGAGGTGTGGCCCCACCAATTCAGCATAGGCCTTGATTAGTTTACTAGAGCACTATATAAGCTCAGACAGAAGGAATGAGCTTGCTACAGCCAAGAGGGACACTTTGAAGAAAGCACAGGAGCTGAGAGAGGAGCTGCAACTTACAGAGCAACATTTTGGAGAAGGTCTTTGAAAGCAGGCTTTTGTTCTAGAGAAGCTAAGAGAGGACAAATGCCCCAAGAGCAACTAAGAGTGACATTTTTGAGGAGCTGCAGCCTACAGAGGAACATCCTGGGAGAAAACCATTTTGAAACCAGAATTCTGGAGCAATTGCCAGCCACATGTCTTCCCAGCTAACAGAGGTTTTTCAGATGCCAATGGCCATCCCCCAGTGAAGATACCCAATTGTTGATGACTTACCTTGGACACTTTATGGCCTTAAGACTGTAACTTTGGAACCAAATAAACCCCCTTTTATAAAAGCCAATCCATTTCTGGTGTTTTGCATTCCAGCAGCATTAGCAAAGTGGAACAGATGGATATAAAATGAGTATAAGAATAGGCCAAGAGATATTAGTAACTATATCTGAGTACTTTAATCATAAAAGTGTTTGATCAAAAATCCAGTCCAGTAACTGAGGGTAAGGGAGTGATGGGAGTGAGAGGGGTATCAGAGACCACTAAACTACCACATTTAGGAATATGAAGATACCGTACAAACCTTATCTACTCTCTTTGCTGATGATTGTAAGCCTTCTATTGGTAACAGGAGACAAAATAGCATTCAGCTGGCTAGCTCGCTGATTACAGGAGACTGATGAACACTTTGAAGATACTTTGACTAAGAAAAAGGAAAACTTACATGTCAAATTAATAGCTTTCAGATTAGACAATTACCTAAGCCAAGAATAAGAGCAACTCTGTGTCTAATCTATACAATCACACTGTCAAAGTTATAGGGAAAGAAACACTGGCAGAACAACTGCCCTGTCCTACTTTAAAAGGTAGAATATAAAAATCAAAACACAAGCATTGATATATGACACCTCTCCAAGGAGGAAGTTACTCTAATCTGTCCAAAATCACAAAACCTTAACACAAAGACTGTAAAATACTTTCTAGGTGGTATACGGGCTATACTGTCTACCACCTTCCATAATTCCTTCCTGTTTTTGGTGGTAGGACTCTCAAATGACCCCCCGACTTGGCATTTATCCTAGCCACTTCTTATCTCTGTGGGGTCCCTCATTAGTCAGTATATAAATATAGTTTCTGTTTGTTTAGTGATTCCGTTCTGGTGAATCTGTTAGGAAGAGACTGCTTTGTAAATTAGTTGCTGTTTTAAATTGGTTACTGTAGAGGTCCTATGACTGCTGTAACAAATTTACACAGATTTAGTGGCTTAAAGCAAATAAAAAATTATTCTCTTATGAGTTCTGGAGGTCAGATACCTGAAATGAGTTTTATGAGGTTAAAATTAAGGTGTCAGTGTGGTACAACAATTCTGGAGGCTTCATGGGAAAATCTTTTCCCTTATTTTTTTCTAATTTCTAGAGCCATCTAAATTCGTTCATTTGTGATCCCTTCCTCCATCTTAATGAACATTCTCCAATCTCTGATTCCATTTTCACATCCCCTTTTTCTGAATTTGACCTTCTTGTGATTATACTGGGTCCACTCAGATAATCCATGATAATCTACGATACACTTCCCTTATAAACATACTTAAATTTATCACATATGCAATGTCTCTTTTACCATATAATGTAACATGTTCACAGTTTCTGGGATTTAGGATATGACCATTTTGGTGGGCCATAATTCAGTGTACCACAGTTGAATTGTTCAGTCTTGATCTTGAATCTCTCTCTGATTGCCTCTGGCCAAAAGTCACTTCAGACATGGGACACATAAAGGGGACTAAACTGTATAAGTCCTCAACTAATCCAGCTATGTCCTTGTGGGGTGAGTTACTAAATGGTGTGTAATGGGAACACAGGCTCAGTCACAACAAAGACTTTCAGCGAATCACCCCTTTATTGCCTACACAGCACAAATGAACCAAAAGAGAAAAGAAAAGTTCCTGTCATGGCTGGTCTTCTGGAGAGGCCAACTGCTCAGGTCAGGGTCAGTGGATGGCAGCTCCACATGCTCCAATTCACATCATGGAGGAAAGTCATCTGTGATGCCCAAGTGTTAGGTTTTTAAACCCAAGGGGGAAGGAGCCCTGCCACTGAGCAAAAAGCATCAACCAAGGAAGTTTTGCTAAGTTCCTGCTTGTTTCCAGTTTGTGGTTCATGGTAAGGTCAAGCTATTCCATTAGACCTAATGTCCCTCTTGGGCTGTGATATGGAAACATACTGAAACATCTGCATACAAAGAAAAAAAAATGTGTTAGGCAAGATCTGGTACCTGGCTGATAAGTTGTCCCTGACTTCCCCAGTAGCTTTACTAAATATGTCCTGGGAAAAAGACTTAGGAAGATGGAAGTCCATCACAATTGTACACTTCTAAAAAAGACTTATTAACCCTTTGATTCATTGTAATACACTTGTTTTGTTAACCAAAATGATAAATGGTTGAGGCTTCCACTTTGAATGAGATATAAGTACTGAAAATCTTTCATAAATTTAGATATTTGAAAAGACTCTCAAGACTCCACAGAGTATTATTTTGTAATGCTTTTACTTGAAGGCAAAGTATATGGTGATGCCACAGATAGTACGGGGAAGCACTGGATGTCTGAGAGACTTCCAGGAAAAACTGCTCCACAGGATTTCCTATGTGCAACCAGATCTGTCTTGTCTCCAGATTCAACCACCATCTGCATGTTGAGCCTTAACTTTGGAGTGCTCAAGGAAGAAGGCCCCAGCAGGATTTTTGGTTATGCAGTGAAGTCAGGCTACTTAATTTGGAATGTTTGTTAAAAATAATCAATAAATAAATTGACTCTGGAGGTAGCCAGATAAGTTTTGCACTTTAAACAGCCTGCCATAAATTCCACTGCTCTTATCTTGACCAAAAGTCAAAACCAGGCATCTGGGCATCCCTTGGAGATGAAGTAGTTTCCTGGTCCAGCTGTAAATTAATTCTGTCTTATACAGTTAAACAACTTACAGTTGGTCAAGCCTTTCTAATAATAAATTGCTCATGAAAATTCCTTTTCATGTATCTTGTGCAACATTTAAAGAACAAAAAAAGCAAAGGACAAGTGCCAAATAGTAATTATTTTTGCATCATCAGATGATTTATAGGCAAATCAATCATTTTAATCTTACTAATTACACCAGTATTAAACTAAATAGCATCTACATTTTGAATTAAACTAAAATCATTGCAAAATTAGTCACTTAGATTTACAGTAGTGTTTTGTAAGTCTTCCTAACAAAAGCAGCCCTTGACCACATTCCAAATGCTGTTATGAATTATGGTATAAGATAAGGACAAAATTTTAGTGATTCTGGATTCAGAGTGTCTTATGGAGCATAGATATATAACATGTTTCATACTCTAAGGCTCTGCTGACATAATCTCACAATCAATCTTATTATTTTGTAATGCCCCCAACACACACATACAGGTAAAATATTAGTTAAATTTAATAGGGTACTAATTCTGACTAACTAATCTATTAAGTACATCTTGTGTTTGTTTTTGCACAGGGCTTTGGCAGTTGGGGGTCATATATGCAAATTACAGTCTCCGTTTAAGAATTTCTGTAGACTAGATGGGTTATAATTTTCCCATAATTTTATTCCTTGTGCTGCTTCTTCTAAGATCCAGGCCATTGTTCCTGAGTTACCTTTTCTTCCATCTGAAGAAAAATATTTAACAGCTCCTCTTTTTTTTTTTAATACAGTTTTATTGAGATATATTTACACACCATGTAATCCATCCAAAGTATATAATCAGTGGCTCATAGTATCCTCATATAGTTGTGCATTCATTGCCAAATCAATTTTAGAACAATTTCTTTACCCCAAAATAAAGAAAAAAATAAAAATAAGAACACCCAAAATATCCCATACCCCCATTATTTATATATATTTTTTGTCTTTATTTTATTACTCATCTGCCCATTCACTGGGTAAAGGAAGTGTCAGTCACAAGGTTTTCAAAAACACATGGTCACACAATAAAAGCTAAATAGTTATACAATCATCCTCAGGAATCAAGTCTACTGGATTATAGTTTGACAGATTCAGGTATTACCTTCTAGCTGTTCTAATACACTAGAAACTAAAAAGGAATATCTATGTAACACAGAAGAATAACCTCCAAAATGGCCTATCAACTCTATTTGAAATCTCTTAGCCACTAAAACATTTTGCTTCATTTATTTTCCCCCTTTTGGTCAAGAAGGCATTCTCAATCCCACAATGTCAGGGACATGCTCACCCCTGGGAGTCATATCTCACACTGCCAGGGAGACTTACACCCCTGAGAGTCACCTCCCATGGAAGGGGGAGGATAGTGAGTTTATTTGCAGGTTGGTAACAGTGCCTCTTGAATGTGTTCATCCTCTTTTTCATCTTTTTTTCTCCCTAGAATTCTGTTTATCCATTGAGTTTTTTTAATCCACTTTTTAAAGCTGTATAATCATCCAATCTGATTGCTATTCTTTCCCTTCCTCCTGAAATAAATTCTCTTCCAAATGGCCAATAAATTCCAATATTTTTCCTCAGTATGTATCTCTTCACTAAAAGTAAACTCAACTTTTCCTCTATACCTGTGTCAATTTCTCTAGGGCTTTTTAAATTAGAATACATTAGTTAATGTCATTTTATCCATCAGAAGTGTTATTACCATAGACTGCTTATTTCACAAGTACAATTTGAGTTTATATTTTGGACTCCAAAATGTTGAGTTTCACAGGACAAGTTTATATGGACCATAGTCACCTCAAAAATATTTTTGTTTGAGTATGTCAAAGAGCTTCTCATAGGCAGATCTCATAACTACAAGTAGCAAGTAAGTGATCCACCAAGTCATCCTGAAGCTTACATTGGTTTCTGTTTTCCAAGTATTCTTTACCTTGACAATTGTCTTTCATCCACAGAAATATGGTCTATACTCAGTAAGGTATATAATACAATGTCAGGCACACAACAGATATTTTATGTCCATTGTTTCCAGGTATCTTTCTAAACAGGTCATTACTTGAGTTAGCAGTATTACAGTTTTATGGATTTATGTTGAGCAAATTCACTGGGCTTGAATGCAATAGTTCCACTTATTACTTCCCCCAAAGGGATCCTCTGTAGTGACTATAACCTGCAAAATAAGAATTAATAGATGAAACAACATTAGTATTATCTGAAGTGTCCATCCAAAACATTTTGTTACTGTCATCAAGATACATCAAATAAATGAGCCCAGGTATAATGATTCTCCAACATGCTGACACTCATCTTAGACTTTCGTTTTCAAACACAGGAGGTATCTCCAGGCAAATAACCTTGCACTTATGGGCATCCAGATAGTTAACTGATAATATTCTGTCAGCCTGTCATAGAAACCAAAAAAAGGAGAAAAAAAAAAAGGTTTTCCTTTCTGTATAACTCATTTATTAGCAAATTTACATTAGCAATGACATAGTCTTCTCTTCATTTATCATTAATTTTCACCCAATACAACCCATTGGGTGGGACTATCAGGTTCAGCCTGAGGACAGACATGCAGCTGTCAGCAACGTGAATCTGGCAAATATGTCCCAGATATATGGATTAGTGTTCATATACAGGCAGAGCCATTAATTCTCAGTTTAGACAAGAGAAGATAAGGAAGAACACATCCCATCATTTCCTTAGGAATGTTAAGCAATGGTTTCCAGTAGCAGTATCTAGAGCTATTGTCATGATGTCACATTTATCAGTTGATTCTTCTCCCAGAATTCTAAAATACAATCCAGGTGCTGATACTACAGAATCATACAGAAAAAATAGAACAAATAAATTCATATAAATCTTTGTGTCTACCCCCAAAACACTTCCCCATCTTCACAAAATCTCAACAATCTATGCAGTAGTGCCTCCCTTTACTCCATGAATATTAATGGTTGCTTGTTTGTTTTACTTTGTTTTGTTTTGACATGAATAACTATATTGTTGTTGTTGAATTTATATTTTTATGTAAACTATATATTTTGAGATAACTTTGGATTTGCCTGCAGTTGTAAGAACTAATATAGAGAAATCCCATTTACCTTTTACCTTGTTTCCCCTATTGGTAATATCTTGCAAAACAATACTACATTATTACATCTGAGATATTGACATTGATTTAGTCAAGATACAGAGCATTTCTGTCACCACAAGGATTCCTCATGTTGCACTTTTAAAGCCATAATCCTTTCTCTCTCACCCCCATCCCTTCCTTAACTCCTGCCAACCACTAATATGTTCTCTATTTCTGTAATTCTAACACTTCAAGAATGTTATATAATTGAAATCATACAGTATGTAACCTGGGATAAGTTATTTTACTCAGCATAATTCTCTAGTGAGCCATACAATTTGCATGTATCAATAGTTCAATCCTTTTCACTTCTGAATATTATTCCATGACATGAATGAACCAAAATATATTTAATTTTTCACCTAATATGTCTGGGTTGTTTCCCAATGTAATTTGTTACCAATAAAAAAAGTGCCCACCAGTGCAACTGCTGTACTGTAAGGTAGTTTCATATTTAGCTTTTGTTAAGAAAATGTTAAGTTATTTTCTAGAATGTCCATACCATTTTTCTTTCTCATCATAAATGTGAGTAAGTGATCCAGTTTCTTTGCATCCTTGTCAGCTTTTGGTGTTGTCTCTATTTTTTAAATTCATTTTGATAGATATGTAGTGATATTTCACTGTGTGGTTTTAATTTGGTTTACCTTATGGTACATCTTTTTATGTACTTATTTGCCATCTGTTTATCTCCTTTGGAGAATTATTTTTTTCATGCCTTTTGCAAGGTGGGACCACCCTTTCCATATAACAAGGTGGTAGTCCCTCCTTCTTGTCCAAGGAGCCTTTTCAGTCCAGAGCTTTGCATTTTTTTGGTTCTGTCCATGGGATCATTTTTCCTTCATTTCATATGATCTCTGTCCCCTTCAGTCCAGGCTAGCACTAGCAGTGTTTCTGCTTATACAAAATTTTCATAAACCTTGCTGGGCTTCTGTGCAATTCAGTAGGGAGAAGCCATCAGATAAAAGTGTCTTTCACAGATATTTCCTCAATAATTACAATCATTCACCTAATCTATTTAGTAAATGGTTGTTTAATCATTCCCTTATTCAGAGCCCTGGTTCTGGGACTCATTTCTTGGGGACTCAGGCAAGGCCCTGTAAGGGCTTCTTTTGACTTTAGTCTCAGATCACACTATTTGCATAGGCAGAGAATTTTCCAAAACATCAAGCACTGGTTACTTTTTTCTCAACAGTTCATTACTCAATTTATTTCTTTCCTCTTACATTTTACTATAAACAGGAGGGAGAAACAAGGCTTCACTTTCCACACCTTGCTTGGAAAACTCTTCAGCTAACTATCCAATTTCATCACCTACTAATTCTGCCTTCCATCTGATACCAAAACACAATTCCATTAAATTATCTTCCACTTTATAGCAAAAATAACCTTTCCTCCAGTTTGCAACAACCCATTCACCATTTCCTTCTAAGACCATACCAGAATAACATTTAATAACAACATTTTTACCAAAATTTCTTCAAGGAAATCTAGGCCTTCACTATCAATCTCCTCAAAATTCTTACATCCTCCACCAATTATCCAATTCCAAAGGTAACATTTGGTAACCTTTTGGTATTTTTAGCAGCAGCTTCCCACTCCTGGTAACAGCCACTATCTTACTTGGCAATTCTGACCTAACAAAATACTACAGATTAGTTTTGGTAGCTAGAAGTCCAAAATCAAGGTGCAGTCAGATCATGCTTTCTCTGGAGATTATAGTGTTTTGGTGGGTGCTTGCCCACATTCCATAACTCAATCTCTTCTTCCATCATATTGTCATTTCTCTCTACATCTATCCCCTACTGTGTCCAAATTTTCTCTACTTATAAAGACTTCAATCATATTGGATTAAGGCTCACTTTGATTCAGTTTGGCCTAACCATAACTAATAGGATCTTTGAAGATCTTAATTGCAAATAAATTCACATTCCCAGGACTAAGTGAACACGTCTTTGTTGGGGACATGATTTAATCCATAAAACCTACTTTCTAATGGATTATTTATTTTGTCACTATTGAATTTTACTATTTATGTATATGTTCTAGATACTAGTACTTGTTCAGATATATGATTTGCAAATATCTTCTCCCTGTTTTGAGCAAGACTTTTTTATTCTTCTAAGAATGTTTTTCACAGAGGAAAATTTTTTTAATTTTGATGAAGCCCAATTTATAAGTTTTTCTTTTTATGGTTAGAATTTTTTCATAAACTCTACAACCTCTTCACCTTATCCTAGGTCATGAAGATTTTCTCCTTTTCCTTCACCACAATTTGTTGATAAGGCTATCTCTGATTGAATTGCTTTTGCTTCTCTGTCAAAAATAAGTTAGGAAAATTTATGTGGATCTATTTATAAATTCTCTGTTCTATTACACTGATCTATGTATTTAGCCCTCCATCAATACCTTGCAGTCTTATGGCTATATCTATATAAGTTTTTCCCAATTCAGTTTTGTTAAGATATGTTCACATACCCTACAATCATCCACACTCCACTGTGTGCAATCAAGTGTTTGCAGTATCATCATACAATTGCGCATTCATCACCAAAATCAATTTTTGAACATTATCATTACTTCAAAAAATAAATATAAGAATAAAAATACAAGTAAAGAACACTCAGAACATCCCATCACCTTGTTCCCCCATTACTCATTTAATTTTTGTTCCCATTTTTCTACTCATTTGTCCATACACTAGATAAAGGTGTGTGAGACACAAGGTTTTCAAAATCACAGAGTTACACCTTGTAAGCTACATAGTTATACAATTGCCTTAAAAAATCAAGGCAACTGGGCTGCAGTTCAACAGTTCCAGGTATTTCCTTCCAGATATTCTAATACACTGAAAACTAAAAAGGAATATCTATCCAGAATGACATCTTGACTCCATTTGAAATCTCTCAGCCACTGAAATTTTATTTTGTTTGATTTCTCTTCCCCTTTTTGGTCAATAAGACTTTCTCACTCCCGTGATGCTGGATCCAGGATCATCCCTGGGAGTCATGTCCCACATTGCCAGGGAGATTTACACCCCTGAGAGTCATGTTCCATGTAGTGGGGAGTGCAGTGAGTTTATCTGCCAAGTGGGCTGAGAGAGCAGGGGGGGTGGTGCACATGTGAGCAACAGAGGTTCTCTGGGGGAGATTCTTTGGCACAATTATAAGCAGGCTTATCCTCTCCTTTGCAGTAACAGGCTTCATAAGGGCAAGGCCCAAGATTGAGGGCTCAGTCTTCTAAATTGGTATTTCCCAATTCTTGTGAGAATATCAGTAATACTTCCCCACGAATAATAAGTTTGAAATTGGGTAGAGTGATTCCTCCCACTATATTCTTTTTCAAAATGAGCTATTTTAGCTTTTTTTGCCACTACATATAAATTTTAGAATAATCTTGCTTGTTGGATTTTAATAGGATTTCTTATATCTGCATAACAATTTTCAGAAGCTTAACATATTTACTATTTGAGTCAGCCAATCCATTAAAATGTTGTCTCTCCATTTATTTTGATCTTCTTGTCTTTCATCAGCATTGCACTATGTTCAGCATACAATTTTTGAACATTGTTTTTTAGCTTTACAACTAATTATTTCGACTTTTGTATTCTTGTAAATAGCATTGAATTTTATTCTTGGTGTGCATATGTTCAGTATTAATATATAAAATAACAGTTGTTTTTTATATGTTTACATAAATCCTACAACCTTGATGAACTTATTTCTTAGTTCTAGGTGTTGTTTTGTAGAATCCTTGGAATATTATACATAGACAAGCATGTCATATAAAAATAGAGACAATTTTATTTTTTCCATTATGATATACATGCTTTAATTTACTTTGTTTACTTTATTGCACTGGTTACAACTTTGTTGAATAAGAATGTTGAAAGTAGACATGGTTGCCTTGCTCCTGATCTTATGGGGAGGGCATGCATTCTTTCACCATTCAATATAACATTAGTTGTATATTTTTTGTTAATATTATTGATGAAGTTGAACAAATTTCCCATGTTACTTTTTTTGAGAGTTTTATAATGAATGGGTGTTGAATTTTGTCACATACTTTTACTGCATCAATTGTTATGATCATGTGATTCTTCTTTAGCCTGCTAATATGGTGGATTAATTTATTGATTTCTAAATGTTGAACTATCCATAAGTCCTTGGAAAATAATTCACTTCACCTTGGATAATTCTTTTTATACATTTCTGAATTCTATTTGCTGATATGTAAAGGATCTTTCTTTTTATATTCATGAGTGCTATTGGTTTATTGTTCTCTTTATTTCCCTATCATGTATATTGGTATGTCTGATTTTAGTCTCAGCATAGTGTTAGAATCAGGAAAGAATTAAGTAATGTTCAATCCCATCCTATTTTCTGAAAGAGGTGGTGTAAATTTTGTGTTACTCTTTAACAGCTTAACATAATTCTCTGAGTAAGCAGTTTAGGTTTGGTGCTTTTTGGAGGGAGGTTTGAATTATACAACTATTAAAATTAACTATTTCATATTGAGTGAGTTGTAAGTTGTGAATTGAGGAATTGGTGTATTTTGTCTAAGTTGTCAAATTTACATGTTCAGAGATGTTCATAGTATTGTTATTAAGCACTTGATGTCTTTAGATTTGTAGTGATATGTTTTATTTCTAACATTGGTAATTTCTGTCTTCTCTCTTTTTTCTTTTTCAGTCTTGTTAGACCTTTGTCAATTTTGTTGATCTTTTCAAAAAACAAGACTTTGTTTCATTGATTTTTCTCCATTGTTTTCAGTTTCCAACTTCACTGATATCTGCTCTTGCCTTTATAATTTCCTTCCTTCTGATTGCTTTAGGTTTATTTTGCTCATATTTCTAGATTCTTGAGATTCTTAATTTGAGAATTTTCCTCTTTTGTAGTATATGTATTTAAGGCTATAAATATTCCTTTGAGCACTGTTGTCATCATTTTACCAGTTTGAGTGACGTATAGAAATCTTATATCCACTTACACCATTTTAACCTTTCCTATTTGTTATGTAACTGTATTAAATAATTCCTCTACATAGCATTAAAACCACATCAGATAGTGGTATACTTTTGGATTCAAAGGAAAAAAAATAACTTAGATTGTGGGAAGATGGTGTAGTAGGGAGTTCCAGGTCTCAGTACTTCCACCAAAACAACTATTAAACAGGCAGGGATTATTTGAAACAACTATTTTGAAACTCTGGAGGCCAGTAAACACTGTATAGAATATAGAGAAGTGCAAGAGGAAAAAGCTGATAAATTATGATGAAAAACAATAAATTGCTCTCACCATGGCAGCTACTGGAGTCCATTCCCCACTATCATGGCAGGCCATGCTACACATTGCCAGGGCTGTGGGGTCAGTTAGTTGAAGGGCTGCATTTGCTGGACAGTCCAGAAAAGGACAGCATTGAAGAGCCAAGGAAGAGGCTCTTGGTGCTCCTCCTGAACCCCTTGAAGAACACCTTGAAGGTGTCCATGCCCCCATCATGGGTCCCTGGTGCTGTTTTGGTTGGGAAAGACTGAGTTGGGAAATTTCTCTCCAGCATGCCACTCCTCCCCAGAATTTGTCCCCAGGCAAAATCAAATTGAGACAACAAAAGGAGTGCAAAAATCTATAGAGGAAGACAATTTGGGGCAATGGATTACTGGCTTTGAACCCTCTAGAGAGGGACATCTGTCTCCTCATAAACAGAGAGGACAGCCAAACTCCTGCAAACAATGTAACTCCAAAACAGCTAATGAAAAGAATCCAGGCCAAGACTGAGGCCCAGAAAGACAAGGAAAACCCTACAAACTTCATTATCTTGGGCAGATCTTCTTGATAGGAGAGCTGAAAAGCAAATCTTGTTCTTATCACCAGCAGTTACAAAATCAAGAAACAGACATCTCCGGGAATATATTCCAGAGTAAATATTTTAAAATATTAAAATGTACAGTGTGCAACAAGATTACAAGACACACAAAGGTACAGGGAATGATGGCCCATTCAAAAGAAGATGATAAAACATTCAGAAAACACCAACAGGCCAGAATGTAGAACTACTTAACAGTCTTTAAAAAAGTGAATCTAAAAAAATTATTCAAGGAACTGAAGGAAAATACAGGGAAAGAACTAAACAATATTAACAAAACAATGAATGTTCAATATGAGAATCTTAGTAAAGAGATAGAAAGTTTTAAAAGCAACCAAACAAAACTAATGAATAACTGAAATGAAAGTCTCCCAAGAGGGTTTCAAGAACAGATTGGAGCTGGCAGAAGAAAGAATTAGTGAACTTGACAGGGAGAGGGAGAGGAAGAGGATCTAAGATGGCAGTATAGAGAGGAGTGGAAGCTAAGCAGTCCCCCTGGAACAACTAAAAAAAAACAGAAGCAACTAGTAAATAATCTGGAATAACTGTGGGGGGACAAGCATGACCATCTACTCATCATACACCAACCTGAATTGGGAGGAATGCCCAAGATCACAGCATAAAATCTCTCAGTGGAGAAAGCCTCAGCCATTTTCAGTTCCCAGTGCTGTGACCCAGATCAGGTGGAGACAGCACAGGCAGAGAGAGACCATTGAAATGATAATGACCTCCCCATAGGGGGTTTATCTTCTCTAAGAGGAAAGGGGTGGGGCCCAGCTCTACTACCCACCTTCCATTCTGAACCAGACCCCAGAGCCTGGGGAAAAACAGCCACATCTCCTTACACCAGTCAAGAATTATAGGCTAACAAGCACCACCTTCTGGGCAGAAAAGCACAGTGACCTGAGGCATCACAGGGTGCACCAATTTTCTAAGATACACCCTCAGGGAAACTGGATACTGAATATTTCTTCCTTCTGGGACCTGAGCCTGTTCTGGTCTGGAAAAACCTGACTGGGGTAACCAAGGAAACCATGCCTAGACAACAGAAAACTACAACCTACACTAAGAAAAATGAAGTTATGGCCCAGTCAAAGGAACAAACTTACACTTCAACTGTGATACAGGAATTCAAACAATTAATAATAAGTTAATTCAAAAAGTTTACGGAAGATAAAACTGAAAGAGCTGAACCATATAAAGAAAACACAGGATGTAGATAAGGTAGAAATTGAAAGTTTGAAAAACCAACTGCTAGAATCTATGGAAATGAAAGGCACCACACAAGAGATGAAAGACATACTGGAAACACACAACAGCAGATCTCAAGAGGCAGAAGAAAACACCAGGAACTTGAGAGCAAGGTACCTGAAAGCTTGTACACAAAAGAATAGATAGAGAAAAGAATGGAAAAATATGAGCAACATCTCCAGGAACTTAAAGACAAAATGAAAAGCAAGAATTTATGTGTCATTGGTGTCCCAGCAGAAGAGAAGGGAAAAGGGGCAGAAGCAATAATAGAGGAAATAATTAATGAAAATTTCCCATCTCTTAAGAAAGATATAAAATTATGGATCCAAGAAGCACAGTGTACCCCAAACAGAATAGATCTGTTCTAAAAATTGAAAAAAAATTAATTGTGTTGATGGCTGCACACCTGTATGGTGGTGTCATGGGTAATTGATTGTACAGTTTGGATCTTTGGATAGTTGTATGGTATCTGAACATCTCAATTAAAAAAATACAAAAAAAAAAGAGAATTAGTGAACTTGAAAATAAAACACCTGAAATGAGCCAGCCTGAAGAGCAGAAGAAAACTTAAAAAAAAAGTAAAAAAAAAGTAGCTAAGTTACCTCTGGGTCGCCATGAGGCATAACAGTATATGCATTATTGGAGTCATAGAAGGAGAAGAAAAAGAGAAAGGGGCAGAAAGAATAATGAAATATGTAATGACAGAGAAGTTCCCACATCTAGAAAAGATGTGAGTAAGCACATCCAAGCCCAGAAAATACCCAAACAGGATAAATATGAATTAAAAACAAAACAAAACAAAACATCCTGTAATATATTGATCATACAATTGAATGCATAGGACAAGGTCAGTGTACTGAAAGCTGCAAGAGGAGACAATATGTTATGTGCAAGGGACCCCCAGTTAGATTGAATGGTGCACCAGAAGCCATAGAGGCAAGAAGCAAGTGGATTAAAATAGTTAAAGAATAGCAAGAAAGCTGCTGCCAACCAATAATTTTATAACCGATGAGATTTTCTTTCAAAAATGAAGGAGAGATTAAGACATTCCTAGATAAACAAAAGCTGAGGGAGTTCATCACCACTGGAGGTGCACTTTAAGCAATGCTAAAGGGAGTTCATCAGACTGAAAGGAAGGGACATTAGTCAGTGGTTCAAAGAAGCACAAATAAAGACTTGTGGTAAATGTAATCATTTGGGCAATTATAAATGCTAATATTACTACAGTGTATTATTTTATAATAACTTCACTTCTTACTTCCTATGGGTATCGTGCCAGTTTGTACATCTCCATTGTGTCCTTCATCTCATGTGTTGTGCCTTTCATTTCCATAGATTCTGTCAGTTGTTTTTTTGAACTTTTTATTTCTACCTTATGTATTCCCCATATTTGCATTATATACTTCATCTCTTTTGTCATATCTTCCCTAAACTTTCTGAATTGATCCAGCACTATTTGTTCAAATTCCTATATGCAGTTGAAGTGTAAGTTTGTCCCTTTGACTGGGCCATAACTTTGTTTCTTTTTTAGTGTAGGTTATAGTTTTCTGTTGTCTAGACATGATTTCCTTGGTTACCCCAATCAGGTTTTCCTAGACCAGAATGATCTCAGGTCTTGGAAGGATACAGTAGTTTCAGGTCTCCCTGAGGGTGTGTCTTAGCAGATAGATACACCCTGTGAGGTCTCAAGTAACTGTGCTTCTCTGCCCAGCAGGTGGCACCTGTCAGCCTGTCACTCTCAAATGGTGTAAGGAGGTGTGGCCCATGGATGCTTTCCCCAGGCTCTGGGGTCTGGTTTTGAATGGAAGGCAGGTAGTAAAGCTTAGCATTGCCTCTTTCCTCTTAGAGAATATATATCCCCTGGGGAGAGGTCATTTGCATTTGAATAGTCTCTGACTCTGCTGTCTCCACCCTTGTCTGGGTCTGAGTGCTAGAAATTGAAAATGGCTAAGGCTTTCTACACTTAGTCAAAAAAGGGACAGAAAGACCCCTCAGGGTAGTCTGTGCCCCCCCTCAGTTTCACCCATCAGCCAGAGACAGCACTTGGCCCTCTGGGCACCCTCTTCCTCCCAGAGAGGTCCTCTGGCTCTCCAAGGTTGGTCATCACCAAAAGCCTCTATCTGCTTGGGGATTTGTAGCTTGTATTGAGCAGTCCATGTGTGCTAATTAAAACCCTAATTGGAATTCAGCTGAGCTATATTCGTTTGCTTGGAGAGTGCTGCTCTCTTGCACCATGAGGCTTTGTAGTTTGGGCCATGGGGGTAAGGGGCTGGGGGCTCCCAGTTCAGACCCACAGCTTTTACTTACAGATTTTATGTTGCAATCTCAGGCTTTCCTCCCAATTCAGGTTGGTGTATGGTGAGTGGACAGTCACATTTGTCCTCCCACAGTTATTCCAGATTATTTACTAGCTATTCCTGGTTGTTTATTAGTTGTTCCAAAGGGACTGACTAGCTTCCACTCCTCTCTATGCCACCATATTCTTCCTGACCTCTGTTCTTTTTTTTTGAAAAAAAAATATTTTCTCTCTGTTGTTCAGATTGGGCAGTTTCAATTTTTCTGTCTCGCAGTTCACTGAATCTTTATTCTGTCCTTTCTCTTCTATTTTGATCCCATCTACTGAACTTTTCTTTTCAGTTCTTTTATTTTTGTGTTCTAAAATTTCCATCTGTTTCATCTTTATATATTCTGTATCTTTACTCAGTCTATTTCTATTTTCATTTGGGCATTTTTAATTGCTTGTTGAAACTTTTCATCATGTTTTTTTGAATTAAAAAAAATTAATTCCAGCATCTCTTTTCTCTCAATGTTGTTATCTATTGATTGTGTTCTGCCATTCAGTTTAAGATCATCCTGATTCTTAGTATGATGAATGATCTTGATTCAAATGTGGACATTTTTGGATTATTTTACAAGTCTCTCAATCCTATTTAACCTTTCTGTTCTAGCTGTTTTTTTTTTTTTTTTGTTTTTTTTTTTTGTTGTTGTTGTTTTAATTTTAGCAGAGAAAGGGTGTGGGTGGTACTGCCTTATTATTGCCATGTGGAGGTAGATATCCAGGTACCAAATTCATCTTTTGTTAATACCTGAAAAGGATTTCCTCATTGCTGCTGAGTAGATATGGAAGTTCTGGTTCCCCATGTGGTTTACTTTGACACTGCAGTGGGAATGATTCTGTTTCCACTGAGTGATTGTGAATGTCCTGTTTATCCACTATGCCTTTGTCACCATCCCAATAGGGAGAGAGAGGGTGCCTCTTTATTACTTGGTGGGCCTAGAAGTCTCCATGGATACTGGTAGGAGGGTGTTTATGACCAACCAACAGTGATGAAATTCCCAGCTCCCTACTTGACTTTCTTTGATACCAGAACATGGGTGTTGTGATACCTCATTAAATACTTGTGAAGGTGGAAATTTAGTCTACCTACACAGGCTTTGCTGGTGTGACTTGGAATCAGGCCACATTTTTTTTCTGTGGTGCTTGGCTGTAATGGTGCCCTTATTTTCTAAAAGTATTCTGTCTTGCTAGGCTGCCCATATTCAGAGATCATTGTTTAGAGAGAACACTCTATTTTGGTTCTTTTTTATCTTATCCATTGGCATTTCCAGGTTGCTGTCTTTTCAGTTCCATGTTTGGAATCTATGTGGATGGTAATCCATATGATAAGTACAGTGTGTTGATGCTTCCTTTTCCTATTGCAAAAAATTTTAAAGTTATTATATAATAAAATGTAGGAGCTCCAAATTTAAATATTATTTTCTGCTCTAGATCTCTACTAGTATTAGAAGTTTTTGCTTCACTTTCCATATATATATGCAAATTGAAATCCTGAATGAGTATATAAGCCTGTTAAAACCCATCAATGTCTACCCAGAGCAATGAGAAATGGGGCAGTGCCATCTTTCTGTCAGTCATGGACCATCCAGATCTTCTTGGCTATGTGACCTATGATTGCTTTTAGCCTGGTGTTCCTGTTGACAAACAGAGCAACTGTTACATACATTTCAAGCTTCTCTGGGAGACAGAGGGATACTTCTTTTTCCTGCCCATTGTTCCATTGCTTAAAGGCCCTCAGGGGCTCTCATTGCTCTACCTAAGAGGCTACCTGAGAAGGATAAATGAGGGTATTGACTGGTTTGTTCTAGTCCCCTTCTGAATTCAGAAATGGGTTCTTCTGGTAGTCAGAAACAGACTTCATTTTGAATTTTCACCTCCATGTTCACAAAATTTTTCCCTAACATAGAGTTCCGTACTGCTGTCACTTTTATATTTTGTTCCTCTAAGACCTATTTTCTGGAACATATTGCCATTCTATTATTTACTGCTCTAGAACAGATAAAACTCCATACCATATCACCGCTGTTATTATCTACTGCCTCTGATGCTACAAGGAAAATACATTCTTAATTCTACCCATTGAGATGTCTAGTAATTCCCCAATTCAGCTCAAGCACAACAATAAACCAATCACAGTACAGTTGCTTTCCAGATTGAGTGTCAGACTTCCATCCTTGAGCTATACCATCTGTCAACCATATTGCTTCCTTGCCATCTTCTAACTCCTTAAAGGGATATTCCCATTCAGCTATGAAGTTAGATAATTCTACAGGAGGATCTAATGCAGGGTCCAAATTTGTAATAGTTCACTGTTCATAGATGTGATATGTAACCTCAGTGATTATCGCATGTTGTTGAATAAACCAATTTGATTTGATTACAAAATGCCTCTCTGCATCCATTTTCTATTGGTATTTTGTTCTGATATATTCCTTGACATGATGGATATTTCACATCTTGAGGCAACTTTTTGTCCCTCCATAAGAGAAGCACTTATAACTATACACGAATAACAAGCTAATAAATGTCTTTTAAATGGTGAAAAACTTAGAATTTCATCAGTAAAATCTTTATCCAAAATCCTAGTGGTCATTGCTTAATGGCAATAAGTATCAGGCATTTCCAAAATAATTTGAGCATGGGGACTTCAAGTTCCAAAATCTTTAATTGTACCTTGGCTTTTTGAAGCTCCAAAAAGGTTTACTTTGGGGGGAAAAAATCAAACACTACTCTTTTCCTGGTTACTTTTTTAATGAGGCATTCATAGTAAGGAATTTGGCCTCTCAAAAGAGGCCTGGCCTTGTCCCCCTGGCTCTTGAGAAGATAACTTCTGGATCCTTGGAATTGCCCTTGATAGGAGAATCTTTTATTATTCGCAGTGATCAAGAGACACACCTGATAGTTCATATACTAATGAAATGACAGAGTGAGGCCAGCCACACTGGTAGTCTTAGGGTGTGGCTGGCATCACCAGCACCAGAAAGACCAATCATATGGTTAGGTGATTAGGGCTTGAGCCATGACCTCTCCAACATCTGGGAAGGGAGTCTGGAGGTTGAGTTTAACTACATGGGCATTGATTCCTCCAATCATGCCTATATAAGTAAACACTAAATAGCCTCAGGTCACTAGAAGCTTGAGTGAGCCTTTGTGAATGATAAGTCACATTGCTGTGCCAGGAGGGTAAGACATTCTGACTTCATGCGAAGATATGGAAGCTTGTGTTTGAGACACTCCCAGAACATTCCTTATGCATCTGTTCTTTTGACTTCTTATTTTACGATACTAAAACTATAATCATAAAGTATAGTGCTTTCTGTGAGTTCTCTGAGTCATTCCATAGAATTATTGAACCTGAGGTGGTGGAGGAAACATGCAAGTTTGTAGCAAGTTGGTCAGAAATGCAGGTGGCTTGGATTATGAGCTTGAGACTGGTGTCTGAGGGGCAATAGTACAGAGGGTTGCCCTTAACTTGTGGATTCTGACCTAACCCCAAGTACCTAAGTCCAAATTGCATTGCAGTTGCTGACTAAAGTTTTTTTCGGTCTTTACCAGGACTAATAAAATTCCAAACAATGGTATAACATTTTCTCCAGACACTAAGCAACCCAATCATTTTGTGTAGGTACTGTGATTGATTTTGAACCTGACACAGACAGTAACTTATTTTTGGTTATCTGAGGAATGTATCTATTTGCCTCCATTCAAATAGTGGCCCAAATTTTTATCATTTGCTCTGAGTTCTGTACTTTATCTGTGTTAGTCAGCCATTATTGTATGATAGTAAGCATTTGTAATTGTCTTAGCTTGATCTTCAGATTGTGATATCAATATTTCATAATTAATATCAATTAATATAATAAATAACACAACTTTCCAAATGAACACAATCTATATCTGTTCTTACCAGGTTATGACAATTAGCAGGAAAAATGAAATACCATCATAAGAACACAATAAATGTACTTTGGAGTCTATCCCAGGTGAAAAGAAATTGCCTTTAAATTCCTTTTAAAATAGAGATGGAAAAGAAGGCAACAGCCAAATCAATAACAAAATAACAATCTTCCTTAGTTGGCTGCATATCCTTAATTCTTGATACCATATTAGTTACAGCTGATGCATTTGGAGGCACCACTTTATCTCATCCTTTCTAATCTACAGTTAACTTCCAGACTTCATCAAGTCTCCTTAGAGGCCATATTAGACTTTAAACAAGGGAATATTGGGATACCAATATACTTACGTCTAACAGATCCTTTATTAAAGCCAAATTTTTTATGCCTCCAGTTCCTATATTTTTTAAATTAAGCACTTGAGTAGATTTGGGTAGTTCTAAATATTCCCATATTAATTGTCAAGTGAAAACAATTATGAAGAGCATATTAGCAAAACATCCCTTTTTCCAATATTTTGGGTAAGGGAAAACCCCACCATTCAGCCATCACATACATTCCAATAATACAGTCTAGCAAGGATGAGGAAATAGCCATGAATAACTTTTGTTATGAATTCCTACTTTGAGTCATATTTTCACCTGTACAACTTCTACATGGTTGCATTCTCATATATCATTAATTTTATCTTTAAATTTTCATTAGCAGGTTTATAAGGGACAGTATTGAGGGCCAGTGTCTAGTAATCCCAGTAAATTTTCCTCACCAGCCCCAGGCCATTTTACCTATACAATTTAAATGCCCTTGGGTCCCCTACTGTGGATTTTGCCTAGAGATTCTGACCCTCTTGTCACTTAGAATCCTAATCCTCTCCTTTTTAATTAGCACTGACTCTGAAGGGATTATAGACTCTTCTTTTTGTAATCAACAGTTAAAATTTTAAACATATTAAGATCAGGATAAATTAACTGAATATTTCATGGTTTTTTCATAGTCTGAGTAGTTAGTAGGACAACGGGACCATCTGGTTTCATAGTGATCCATTCAAATTTTAGTATTTACTCCACCTATCTCTTTCTTACTGTCATGTCATTTTTAATTGAGAATCTAAAGATTTCCATGTGGTTTAATTATCTTGAGGATTTTCAACCTTTTTATACTTATTGTTCCCTTTCTTCTGAATAATACCCAAATTTTTCCCATCATTAACCTCCATTTAGGAACTTAAATTCTATAACCACTTTCCTTGCATCATCTTTCCTTCTCTGAAATAAAGTCACATAAGGGAACAAACAGTTGGAGTTCCTGTTATCAATGTGTGAATCATTATCTGAACAGTGGCTTTGAGGTAGGAGAAACTTTAATATCACATGAAGGACAAGTCATAATTTTGTGGGTATAGCAGCCTCCAGCAGTTTCTCTGTTACATTCAATTTTGTTAAAATACATATAGCAATGTATATACATGTAAACATATGTTGTGATAGATTTATTTACAAACACCAATTTAAAGATGTTTGTAGAATTAATTTGCATTCTTCTTGGGGATGTGAACTCCTTGTAAATAAGACCTCTTGGAGATTTTATTTTTAGACATTGTGTGACTCAACTGAATGAGTGTAGGTCTTAAATCCAGATTGCTGGAGGCCTTATGAAGAGGATCAGGAAGGAAGTTACACAAGCTCCAAAAGGGAGGATGTTGCCATATGACAAGAAAGCCAAAGAACCTCAAGGATTGCCAGCAGCCTGCACCAGAATGCTTCAGTCATCAGGGAAAAAGCAAGCCTTGCTGAGATACTGTGGTTTTAGACTTCTTCTATTGGTGAGTAAATAAATTTTTGTTGCTTAAGCCCAAATCTATTTGTAGTATTTCTGATAGCAACTCAGGTAAACCAAGACATAAATATATAAATGTAAGCACCACAATGTTAGCTGGCTTCCCCTAATTTTGAGTTTATTTTGTAATATATTTAGCTATCAACCCAGCATTGGATCTCTGAGCATCAGGTCCCACTAATGTCATTTTTCTCCTGTCAGTGGATCAGGCTCATGCTCCTGTGTAGTAAACCCAGGGATGGCCAGGAAGTCAACTTTGCAACAACAATTCCTCTTCCTCTTATCTTTTTTTTCTTCCAAACCATGCCTTAGGCATGATTATTTGAATTATTTTGTCAGAGGTAATTTCAAATATGCCAGCCTCATTGCTCAATGTGAACATTATACAAGTACGAATATTTGAAAGGTCTCACAAGTTTCACAGAATATACTCACTTAAGGATTTTTTTAAACCAAAGGATAGAACACAACAAGAGAAAAAGAGTATAGGCAAGTAACAGGAACTAAGACACTTGCAGGTCAAGCTTGCAGGGTCCATTTTCACATACACATGTATTTTGTTTCCAAACTGAACCACCAATTATTGCACAATGAATCTTGCCCTCATAAAAACTCAATAGAGGATTTCCCTGTGGAGCTTTAATGTCCCTTTTTTCACGTAGTAAAGCCAGACTTCCTAACTGGTCATTGCCAGTTGAAAATAATTGTCAAACAACTGGTCATGAGAAGTCACCAGGGGGCGATTCTGCCTTTAAACAGCACATTATAAATGTCCTGGGGCCTTCAACTTAGTGAAGAGTCAAAGCAAGACATTCAGGCATACCCAGGGATTAAGAGAGAATTTTTGCAGTGCAGCTGTAAGTGCAGTCTAATGTACACAAACAAAGATTACCCAGAGTGTCCATTAAAATCTCATATATTCTTCTCCAAACACAACTTAAAGGCAGTGAACAGACAACTTAAAACAGGGAAAATTTGGACATAAAGCTAAAAACAGAATATTTTCCATAAAATAAATAGAATATCTTACAAAAAAAATAAGATAAACAACCCCTATTTAAAGAAAATAAGAAGAAAACAACTTGAATAGGTAATTTATCTAAGAGAAAACTTGAATGGCCAAAAAACATATGAGGAGAAGCTTGTCATCATTAGAAATCAGACAAATGAAAATCAAATAACTGATAATATTTTCCCCTAACTCTCTTTGAAAAAACATTAAAAATTTGAGAGTATCAGTTATTATCAAGGATTTAAAACATCCAGAATGTAATCATTAGTGGAATATAAATTATTGCCACTATTTTGGAAAATGATGTGGTCCTTTCTAGTCAATTAAGGTAATTGGTACAGTAGTTTTAAAAACCCAGCAGAAAATGGAAATTCGTTTCAAATCCATATTGTAGTGCTATGGTAAGAATTTTGGAGACAAATAGCCCTATTAAAAGATCATTTTTTTCCTTATCATATTTAGACGAAAGCAACAGCAACAAGTAAAAGCAACTCTATGTATTTATAACTTTCTGTATACTTTAAATATATTAATTTATTTAATCCTTGAAAACCTTGTGAGATAGAATTTATAAGAGGAAATTGAGGCACAGTAAGTTAAATAATTTACCCAAGTACACACAGCAAGTAAGTGGTAGAGCCATGATTTGAATGGCTACAAATTCCCATTTTACGGTAATTTGAAACAAGATGTAATTCTCACTAAGCTTTAACTATATGTTGCTAATAAAAAGTTAGGAATGATTTTTTTAAACTGCTTTGTCTTTGTGACTAAATTATATATTTTCAGGAGTTAAATATTCTTTACCTGTTATTAAATATTCCAATAGGTCCTTTCAACCATCCCTTATGCATATACTCCTCATTTGAACCAACCCTGGACTTTTCTATTTCATTAGATACAGTAATGAATGAAATGATAAATTCTTCAATGTTATTAATATATCCATTAATAATACTCTGCCTCAATGCATTTCAAATAGTTATTTGCTATTTTTAAAAAACTCATTTTTTATGTGAATATTCCAAACTAAGCATAGTGTTTCACAACAAAGATTTCTCAAATGGCTTAGTTTATACCATGGAAAGGTTATAAACACCATTTAAGAATATGCAATACAAATACAGGCATTTTTACAAAACTGTAAGCTTGGAATCAGACTGTGGGAATAGGAATATACTTGATTGAAGAATATATGTTATATATAAGGTTAAATTAAGAATTTCAGCAGAGAGGGAAAGCATGTTCTGTGAGAGCACAATAGAAAAAGGGAATACCCATGTTGCTTTCAGAATATCTTCATGTGAAAATGAAACCACAGATTACTTCCAAAGAATGTCTTGTCACCTTAAGCTTAACTGAAAATGAATTATACATTGTGCATATCTATGTGTTTTTGTGATTCAAATCAGCATCAATATTATTTTTCATCAATAGTGTTTTGTGTTTGCCTGAAGAACTATTGGCAGCCTCTGTTGTAGGAAGAATGGGAATAGGGACCTGGTGAGCCAAACCGTTTGATTTTTGTTGTTCTAGATGTGTATGCTTAAGATCTGTCATTCTATAGAATGGCACAATTTCTTTTACTTTGACAGACTCTGCTGTTCTGGGAGTTTTGCTATCGTAATGCATTTTTTAAAGCCATTTTTTGAAACTGTCTTTTGGAGAGAAAGTTTTAAAAGATTTCATATTGAGTAAAAGCAGTGCTTGTTTATATAATCCAGGTGTCATATATCTTGAACAAACCAAATTTCTACCGTCTCAAATATCTCAAATATAAAATGAAATGCTTCTCATTCTCTCTCTTTCTACTCCATGTATTTTTGTGAAAATTAATTAAAATTTGAGGCACTGTTACTTATTACTCAAGCTGCCCTTTCTTCTAAGTTAACATGCAACTTATATGTTTGATAAACAAATTTAAGGGATCCATAAATTGAACATCCTACTTTTTCTTTTGGACTATAGTTTAGCAGATTCTGGTAGTCTTACTTTCTGCTCAGTGTCCCCAAATCCAGAGACAAGACACTCAAATTTCCTGGGATGGGCCAGTCACCAGGTTGTGCTAGATATACAGCTTCATTAGGAAAACTTTTAATTTTAATTCATTCTTATGTAGAATTACCTATTTCAGCTCCAGAGCCCACTCTACTGCCTGAGTAGCTGGATTCTCTAGTTCTGTTGAATTTTCTTGATTTCAATATATCCCCATGGCTTGCAATTATGGCAGTATTCAGCTTTTCCTACTCTTCTAGTTGAGTCATTAATTCTATATTCTAAATTCACCCTTCAACAAATGTGTTGGTATCTCTTACCAGTTATTGTGTCTCTTATCTCTTTGTTATTTGAAGTGAGATTCAAGAGAAAGAGGAAATAAAGAATGTGTTAATTCACCTGGGGAAACAATTAAAAACCCTTTGGACAGTGAGGTACAGGGGGGTGGGGGTTGGGTCAATGGGAACTCTCTGTACTTGTGTAATTTCTCTGTAAATCTGTAATTGCCCTAAAAACAAAGTTTGTTATTTTTCGAAAGCATCTTTCTGGAGATAAACCAACAAACCTAACATTTGTAAAAAATGTAAGATTATTTTCCAGGTAAAGTCCACCAAAAAATCTTTACTTATTTATTACTGTGATATTCCATTCCTCTTTTTGTATGGATTTACTGTAATTGGCTTATTCTGGTACTAAATATCACTAAATAAATAAAATTGCTTTGTTTATCATTTGATCATTGATTTTTCCTGAGAATTCTGTGAAGACCATAATGCCTCAAAATTGTGCTATACTAACATATTTCCCATATTCTAAACATTTTCTTCCTCTAAAAGGAGTATATATTCTGGTGGTGAATGGTTAGTTCTTTCATTGTACATATAGAAAGGCAATGAAACTATTTTAAAAAGAAATAAAAGTGAATGTCTAATACTGAACTTAAACTCAAAAAGACTTGATTTTTATTGAGAGTTTGACTCTCAATGGTGAGGACTAAATGGAGAAATAAAATAATAGTGCAGGTGAAATTATTTGTTAACTATACAACATTTAATGCTCTCTTAAGTTAAATTACAGGCACTATAAAGTTTTTAGAATTACTTCAAACTGCCTGGACTAAGAAGTACTCATAAGTATTTGGAATTTAAATGTTCAAAATTTCCATTTAAAATATTTTCTTTAGAGTCTGAGTAAATGTTCAAAAGCATTTAATAAAATATTTGAAGTTTTTAAAAAGTCAGTCTATTAATAAATAATATGATAAACTTCTCTTAAAATAATATTCTGCAAAGTCACTACTTTTTTCCAAAGAGACTTGGTGAATCATGCAATGAAATTTGAAGATAAGTTGGCTTAGGATCTTTCTGGAATTAGAATCATGTGTTATAAATAAAGTTCGCATTTTATCTAACAAAACAAACTAACCAAGAAACCAGACAACAAACCCTTGTCATTGGTAAAATGAACAATTCTACCACTGCTGTTCTGAATGATTTTTTAAGTATCCCTCATGCTGATGTTACTATGCCTTGAACTTACTACAAAAGAAGTCATAGAACAGGGCCTCCAAGTAATAACTTTTGTGTGAACCACGTATGAAACAATGAGCAAGAAAGGAGGTTACTCCAATAAGTATACCACAAGCTTCCTTCTATTTCATAACACAAATTACTGGCAGGACAATATTTTAAATATAAACCTTAGGTCAGTTCTCTGTATAATATCTTCCGATTGTTTCCCATTCAAAAACATAAAAGGTGAAATCCAAACATCTTAAGATGGAGAGTGGACTGCAGAATTTGGCAGCTGGCTATTGCCAACCATTTCAGTCTCATTTATTTTACTCTCACTCCTCTTTTCTATGCTTCAGGCACATAGCTGCACAGAGTTCACGAAATACGTCAAACACTTTCCTACATGAAAATCTTGATTCTTACTCTTCTCTCAGCCAGGAACAATCTTCCTATTTTCCTGCATTTTTCCCTTCTCTAACTCCTGCTTATATTTAAATATTCAATAATAATGCTTCTTCAGAGAAGATTTAATTGGCACTTCACTAAATTAATTCTCATTACATATGCTACTATTATACTTGTTTCCCCTTCTTAGTAGCTCTTAGAGTTTGTAGTGAAATAATCATTTGTGTGATTATTTGTGTATGATTATTTTTCCTGCTGGACAGTTAGTTTCAATGAAGGCAATGAACTTTTTCTTTCATTGCATCCCCAGATTGGCTCAGCACCTGGCATTTAGTACACACTTAATTTCATGTGGAAAAAAAAAAAAAAGGAACTTCATAAAAATAAAACATGACTTGGATCTTGGATGATATAAATATTTCTGAGTGGTTATCAAGGGCCAGGTCCACATGCTAGGTTCTGAAAGTACAGGTAGAGTTGCTCTTCTGCTAGAGCTTACAGTATGATGGCTAACATAAACATATCATTAAACAAATGTGGTACAAATTTGATATATAAAGAATGTAAAATTGGGAGGCTAGCCCTGCCCCATAGTTTTACAGCAGGTGAGCAACCCATGGGCCAATGACATGATGTTTGTAAATTAAAAATGAAGGAAAATTGCATTTCCTATATAGGAATGAGCATATGACTGGCATTTTTCTTAAGAAAATGAGAAGTTTCGTGTAAAATGGGGTGAAGAAGATACGTATGCAGTTAAATTTCATCCTGTAATTAATTGGAACACAATAAAAATACTGTGGCAGAGAATTTATGAGTACATTTTTTTGTTTTAGAAATGCACTTCTGAGAACAAGATTAACTATTGCTAATTAAAGGGTGGGCCACATATATCTTGAACTTCTCCTGAGAACTTCATAGAATTACAGAATTTCAAGTCCAATGAGAACTACTGAATTGTAATCCACATTTTAGGAAGATCCCCAGGTGATTTTTATGTATTTCTAAAGTATGAAAGCACTGATAAAGAGGATGGACTAGAGAGTAGGAAAGATTGGAATTGAAAACTATTGGTTAAGGAGTCATATTAAAAACACAGAAGCTTGATGATGATTATCAGAAATAAAACAGGAATATTAAGTTAAACATGTTGTTCATGTAATACTTGTAGTCAGTGGGATGTTAGCAAACACAAAGCAAGAGAAAATTGCAATGTTTACATGTTTTGGATTACTTCTTGTGTTTTACCTGTTTCCAGGAGAATACACACTGGATGGCCAGGACCAGAAAAATGAGACGCATGGAGCTGTCCTGAACCAAGCCATTCTATTCAAACACATCACAACTACTCTTAGGCATTTATTACTTCATATACCTTTTCAGATTATAATTCCCAGTAACAAAAACATAAACAATGAAAAGCTGTTTGGCCTCTGAATAAGTAAGATTAATTGCATGAATTTAGGAATATTGGATTTTTTTAATATTCAGTTTTTTCAATTGAGGACATCTAATTTTATATACTTTGAATATTTTATGTCTTTGAATAAACACAACATACCATTTTTATAAAGCTTTTTACTATGTTATAAACTTAATGATATCGTGAATGTATTATATTGCTTTCCTAGGTGTTATTGTTTTTATAAATAGTGTTACATGTTCTTGTATTCAATCATGTTGCTGAATTGTCTAATTATGATTTTGACAATGTTTTTTTGATGACATTAGCAATAAGTGGTTGTTTTCTTTTCTTTTCTAATGTAAATAATATTTAGTTCATTTTCTTATCTTGTTGACAAAAAAAACTAAGGCAATATTAAATGATGATCTTTAGTGGCCCTCTTACATTAATTCAAATTATTTTAATGATTCTCTCTTTAGGATAATATCTAGTTTAGATTTTTGGTAAACAATTTTTATTATATTTAAGTACTTTATGTTTTTGTTGAAATGGTTTTAATCATATCAAATGCAATTTTGTTATATATAAATAATGAAATAATTTATAATTTTGTTGACATGATTGACTACATTAATTAGTATCTTGATTTTGCATTCCTAACGTAAATCTTACTAACTCATAGTTTATTATCCTTTTATAATTTAATGGATTGTGTTTACTATTTTTGTTATTTAGTATATTTGCATTTGTATTCATAATTGAAATTAGTTTATGTTTTACTATATTTATAGATTTTGATATTGGGATTATGCAGATTTAATGAATCATTGGGTAGATAAATTTTTCAATGGCTTATAATACTTTTCAATTATAATATTCAATTCATAAATGATTTTTAAGAATAGTAACACTATAATCACTTTCTTTTTTATGGCATTCTGATTATTCAAATGTCCCTCTTCTTTTAATTTTATAATTTGTCTGTTGCTAGTTGATGTATTTCACATTAAATTTTCCATGCCAATTACTCATAATTTGCTAGTTTATGGAAAAATAATTTTGTTCATTGTTTTCATCCATTCCTTTTACCACTTTCAATTTTTGTGTTAACGATTTAACGAAACATTAAGTATCATATGCATATAGTTTATTAAACATTCAAGTGTTTATCATGTTTCAATAGTAAGTATATTTTTAATCTATGAACATTTACTCTACAAAGGTATTTTGAGGTTAGGCCAGAAGACAACTTTAAAACCAGATTTCTATCTTTTTCATGCCTACAAATCTTCAAATAAATTTTTTCCTCTTATTAGAAACAGAAATATTGGGTTGTATTCCCTGTCATCTAGGAAACTGTATATGTTATTTTAATTTTATCTAGCCTCCAATGTTGTCTGTCAGATTTATATCCCAAACATACTCTTTATCTTTTGAGGGATATTTATTTTCTCTAACCTATTCATGGGTTTTTTCTAATCAATTTTTCTTGGAAATAAATGAATCATTTCAATCTTTGAACTGTAAACTTTTGAACAAAGGGTTGTCTCCCTTTCTCTTATTTGTTTAAATATTGCTCACTTCATGGTACTTTTTCATGCCTCCATAAATATATTTTTGTGTGTTAACCCTCCCAGATCTAACATCTAAGTATATAATATTTTCCTCAGGTTTTCTGTCCTTCTATACTTTTGCTTCTTGTTTTGAGATATTTCTTTACATTAATTTCCTGATTCATACTGCTCTTGAAATTTATTACAGCCTCTAAATCATCAACATATATTCTAGTTATTCAGACTACTGGTCTTCCATGTATGTGTTGCTATTTTTTATTTGTTAGCTATGTAGATTTCAGGTCTGGGTGTTGGTATTTCCCTAAATAGCAGTAATTCAACAAACATGGAAGCAAAAATAATCTCTACTTCCAAGTGTCAGCCATGTAGGAGGAGGCAGGCTGCCAGGCCCCTGATGAAGTCTCTAAAGGAATCTTCATGTTATCTGATATCCCTACACTCTTCAGGCATCAGGGAGCAGAATGCACCATCAAACTGTTCCTGGTGTCTTTGAGCAAGGATAAAAGGAATACTTACCAGAATCATTGTTCTTTCCAAGTGTGCACAGGGCTTTGGAAACTAAACTCCAACTAGAATTTGGAACTCTATATTGTTTGTGTAAGGTATTGTGGTGCTATACCTTATCATCTTTCTCTTTCAGTGGGGAGAGAACTGAACATGAGTTTTCTCTCCATGACTCCCAGAGACTTTAGGTCCCATTTGCACATTCATGCATGGCCTTGGTTTCCATTTGAACTAAAGGAGGAAGATATATTAGAATTGGTTTTAAAGGGTAAGGGATTCTCTTCCTACATTTTCTGTTCGTTATATATATAAGACATTTTGTTTTATTAACTCATAATTTCTATAGCTCATGACTTTGGAAGTTGCTCTGTGAAGTGATTCTAGCTCAGGTTTTCTCATATTGTTGGAGCTGGATTAGCAGATGCTAGAACAGCTGGGGGCTGGCACAGGCTAGTGGCCTCTATCTCTTCATATAGTACCGAAGCTTCTCCATGTGATCTTTCCATTTGGGGTACTTGGAAGGCAGGTAGACTGCTCACAAGAAAACTCAGGGTTCCAGTACAAGTGACAGAGAGATAGGTAGAAGTTGCATAGTGTTTTAGGAACTGGTATCACAAATCAATAGCATAGCTTCCATTGTATTCTGTTGATTCAATAGTCACTAAAGTTGGCATGAGATCAAGGAAGTGGGGATAAAGGCCCCATCTCTTGATGGGAGAAATGTAAAAGAATTGGTGGACATGTTTTAAAACTTTGAAAAGACCATTAAATAAGCCATGGTAATATTGAAGAGCACATGTGATTTTATAATTTAATCATAGTTTTTATAAAAATCTTAAAGAGCAGCAAACATAACAATGGCTTAAATTAATGAACAGTTTTTAGAAAAGATAATACATATTTGTATCTTACTTAAAATTGGAAAGGACATTATTTTCTTGAAATAGTTATTAAAAATGAGGAGAGATTAGATTGTTAGCATTGTTTTCAAACTATAAACTAACTAGATTAACTGAGCCATAAGTGTTTCAGGAACTTTGATCTTCAGACTACCAATCACTGCAAGAGCTATGGCTAGCCTATTTTAAATCCCTTATGGGTTGGTCTGGAGCTATATACTTGTGGTGATTTGGAATTGTATATACCCCAGAAAAATATGTTCTTAAAATTAGTTCATTCCTGTGGGTATGAAGCCATTGTAAATAGGATTTTTTGATGGAGCTACTTCACCTATGGTATGACTCTCCTCATTCAGGATGGGTCTTAAATCTATTACTGGAGTCCTTTATAAACAGAATGAACACAGGGAGTGAAAGAGAAAGGCACAGAAGCAAGAAGCTGAAATCAATGAAACCCAGAAGATAAGGGAGAGTCCACAGAAGCTGCCATGTGCCTTGCCATATGGTAGAGGAGCAAGGAATTGCTGCCAGCCAGTCTCTGGGAAGGAAGAATCAACTTCATAATGCTATGATTTGGACATTTTCACAGCCTCAATACTGAGTACTACATGCAAAAAATGACTAGTATTTTGTGAGATCTATATGAATAGATGAATGGAACCACTTCCAGCTTGGACTAAAAGGGACAGACTGAAGGAAAAATCGCTTCAAACACAGAACCATGGAAAATGAAGTCTGGATTGAAGACATTTTCTTGGGCCAAGACAGTATGCCCAAACTTGTGTTTGGAAAGGATATGCCTGCCCCAGGAATTGTAGAGAGCAGGCTGTCCACTCCATTGTTCAGAAAGAACACCACAACCCTGTGTCCTCAGAGGTTGGAGCCTGTGCCCCTTGAATTGAGGCTGGCTGCCACTCTAGTTTTCTCAAAGGGTGGAGTATATTCCCCAAGGGTGGTGGAGAATCTGGTTGCCACTCCAATGCTTGGCAAGGATGGAACCTCTGTCCTAGCATTTCAGGAGAGAGCCTAGCTGCCATCCTAGTGCTTAAAGAAGTTGGAGCCTCCACTTCAGCGCTTTAGGAGAGCATAACCTCTGCACAAGCACTTGGAAGGGTTGGGGCTGCTGCTCTATCAGGCTTAGAGTATAAAACCGGGAGACACCATGTGTCTTGCCATGTGACAGAGAAGCCAGTGATTACTGGCAACTGGTCTTTGGGTAGAAAGCACCACTTTAATGGTGACTTAATTTGAACATTTTCAGTGACTCAAAACTGTAAGCTAATAAATTACCAATATTTAAGTCAACCATTTTCATGGTATTTGTTTAGAGCAGCCTAGGAAACTAAAACAGCATCCCAGAAAAACAGGCCACTAAAGTTAACTTATACTTGCGGGTGTGAGCCAATTGTAAGTAGGACCTTTGGATTACATCACTTCAGTTAAAGTGTAACCCAAAAGAACCAGGATGGGTCTTAATCCAATCACTGGAGTACTATATAAGCAGAATGTAATTCAGACAAATAGATAGCAAGTCATGAGAAGCAAGAAGCTGAAGGTCAGTGAAACAGGAAGAGAAAGGAGAGGCCAGGGGTGGCCTCCATATGCATTGCCTTGTGACATAGGATCCCAAGAACAAGGATTACCATCAGCCAGCTGTAGAATATCAGACTTCAGAAAGAAAGCATCACTTTGATGATGGCTTGTTTTGGACTTTTCCTAGTCACAAAACCATGAGCTAATAAATTCCCAATTGTTTAAGCCAACTCATTGCATGGTATTTATTTCAGCAGCCAGGGAACCTAAAACAATTTAGTAGGGAGAATAACAAAACTAGTTGCAATTTTTCTGATAACATCCTGACTGACCAAACACTGAAACAACATATTTTAGGAAAGAGTAGTCTGTAAGGAGCTCAGTAACAATTTCCATTATGATTTCTTTCCAGATCCACCTGAAAGAACATATACTTAATATATAACAAAGCATAATTTTTAAAAATAAAAATAATCTCTCAACATAAATTCTTATTTTAACCTGTTCAATTTCTTACTGATTGGTCCAGTTTGCTAATGCTGCCATTAAGCAAAATACCAGAAATGGATTGGCTTTACTAAAAGGGGTTTATTTGGTTAACAGTTACAGTCTTAAGGCCATAAAGTGTCCAAGGTAATTAACAATCGAATACCTTCACTGGAGGATGGCCAATGGTGTCTGGAAAACCTCTGTTAGCTGGGAAGACATATGGCTGGTATCTGCTCTGGAGTTCTGGTTTCAAAATGGCTTCCTCCCAGGATGTTCCTCTCTAGGCTGCAGCTTCTCAGGGAAAACTCTGGGCTAGTACCTCCAAAGCATCAGCAAATCTCTGCTTTCAACAGCCATCTTCAAAATGTCTCTGTAAGTTGCAGCTCCTCTCTCAGCTCCTGTGTGTTCTTCAAAGTGTCCCTCTTGACTGTAGCAAGCTTGCTAGTTCTGTCTGAGCTTATATAGTACCCTAGTAAACTAATCAAGGCCCACACTGAATGGGCAGGGCCACACTGCTATAGAAATTATCTCATCAGAGTTATCACCTACAGTTGGGTGGGTCACATCCCCATGGAAACACTCAAAGAATTACAATTTAATTAACACTGATAGGTCTGCCCACACAAGATTGCATCAAAGGTAATGGCATTTGGGGGGACATAATACATTCAAATTGGCACACTGATCCTTTATCTTTTGATATATTCCTCTCTTGTTTTCTCTTAAAACGCTCTTCCATGTCTAAAATAATATGTATGTGGATTAATTACCCATATGTAATTTTATTCCAATATTACATAATTAATGCATATTAATTTCTAGTTTTATTAGTCTTGAGAGAACGCTACATCTCAGTTCCCAAAATATGGAAGAATACACAAAAAATTGTGAGAACAAACTATGCATCTTTTATAGTTAAAGTACACAGTGGAGTATTAAAGGTTCTCAGAATCTCACATCAAATATCCCGTGTTAAATTATTATCACATGTTCTTCAAATGTTTCTGATAAAGGTGGCCTGCTAAACCCTTGATGACTGAAAAGACTAATACAGAACATTTGGTCAGAGCTGTTAATCTTGTAAATAATTAACAGAACAGATTCATTTATTTTCAGTTTTTTAAAACTAATTACACTGATGCCAAAACTATCCAGTTATCACATAATCACTTTTCTGTAAAGTGAAATCAAATGATCACTAAATTGTTAATGCACACTCTTAGTGTGAAAGGAGAGAAGGACTATCACGAGAAGTCCAGCCATAAGGAAAATGTTCAGAGATGTGGGTGGTGAACGCATAACTATGTTATCATACTGTGGACAGTGGATTGTATATCATGGATGATTGATGGTGTGTGAATGTATTTCAATAAAACTGAATTAATAATAGATAAATAAATAAATAACCCATATTGTTTAAAAAAAAAAAAAGAGGAGAAGGTCCAGCTATTTTCTCAGAAAGAGAGAGAGCGAGAAAGAGAGAGAAAAACATGTGTATTTATTGAGGATATGCATTCCTAGGAGAAAGCTAAAAATGTACTGGGTATATATCCTCATAAAATTAGCTTTCACAGTACATATAAAATGCTAATTTCACACCAAAGATAGTTCCTGATAGCCCAATGCAGTTATTAAAGTATATATTTTCATATTCCTCCTCACAGTCTCATATTCTTACTGCCATAATTATTGAATTTAATTGCCCAACATTCACTAGTTTACAAATGCTACTGATTTTCATCAGCCTTTTGAATTCTCACATAAGAGATGATATTTCATTCCTCCTTCTCTGTCAATCTGGAATCTTTTTTCTGAAATGAATTAAATTAGAAATCACAAAAATAGTTTATGATATTTTCATTAGTTTAAAATTAATGATAAACTGTCTCTATCTTTCACAAATATTAAATATAACTGAACTCCTTTTATCCAGGATTTTAAAAATCAAATTTATTTCTTTACATCAAAGTCAGAATAGGAAGCAGGAACATTATCAAAGTATTACTGTATGAAATAAAATTTTGTCTAGGGTAGAAAATTATGTCAACATCCTTTTCTAATTTAAAATACCTAATATTAAAATAATTTATTATATTTAAATATAGTGTTTTATCCTATGAAGTTATATTCTGTGTTGGTGTTCAAAACTTTTCTCAGATGCCATTCTTTAGTTGGATATTTTGTTTGACAGAGGCAATATTGTGCATTCATCAAACCATTTTCTTTTCCTACTGGCCACACATACAATTTACATATTCCACATTTATTCCAAGAACAGGCCATGTGACTGAATTGTTGACAATTGAATGTGGTAATAAAAGATATATACCAATTGTATGCCCCAAAATTTCAGTGGTGTCCTCCATGTACTTGTCCTGACTGACACCTTCTTCCAGATGATGATGCCATGGTAACCTTGAAACTCTGGGCTGAAGATGGCAGATTGAAGCATGGAAGAAGCCTTGTCTGTGGATGACTTCTCTCCCCACTAATAAAGATGAGCTGTGAGTTCGGTGAACAATGTTTACTGTACAAACAGCCCTGAGATTTCTATTTTTTTTCACCAAGAGAAGCTAGCATTAATTAGAGTAATTCAAGGCTCCTATTTAAAGATATGCTAGCAATAATTTCTCTTATTATAAATACTAAAATATTATTGACTGACAATATTTTCCAAAGTAATAAAATATTAGTAATAGTAACAAATTTAAGAGTAAAATTAGCCCTCACTTGAAGTTTATCAGAATTTCCTGAAACTAGCAGGATGAATCTTGATTTATTTAAGAAAGAAAATGAATTTCAGATAAAAAGTAAGTATTTTAAGGTCACATGTTGTAATACAGCAAAACTCCTATTAGAATATATGTACATCCCATAATATAATTTCTCTAACCAATGGTACTATTGTTATTATTCTTCAGACTTTCAAATCTGAACATGTTGTCCCTTCTTGGAATTTATTTTTTCATTAACTTGGTCTACCAATATTCTTATTCAAAATTAAGTTCAATTAACCATTCTTTTTCATAAAATTTACTGTTTCTCTTAATCAAGGAGATTCCTTCTTCTTTTATGGTCTTGTGTAAGTTTTCTTTATAAAATCTTAGATATAAATGTCATCAGTTTCATAATGTTTTATTTAATTCTCTTTTTCAAAAGTGCAAAGATGTGGAAGAAATGGTGATGTCCTCATACAGATTTTGGTGGTGAATTTATAGCCATGTGATTATACCAGGAACCATTGATTGTTTACTTAGGATGGATTGTATGGTGTGTGAATATAACTGTTTAAAAAATAAATGGAAAGTACAAGTGCTGAAGAAAACATGAAGAGAGGGATGAACCTACTCATTGCTGGTAGAGAAGTAGAATAGTGCAGCCCATCTGGAAGGCAGGGTTTTGCTTCCACAGGAGGCTAAGTATAGGGTTTTCATATGATCCTGCAACCCTATTATTAGGTATGCACATGGAAGAACCAAAAGCAGGGAAAAGAATGGACATTTCAACACTGGTGTTCATGGTGGCAGTATTCACAGTTTGCAATGGATGTGGCCTAAAGGTACATTGATGGATGAACAGAAAGTCTATACATACAATGGAACATTGAGTGGCTGTAAGAAGAAATGAAGTTGTGAGACATGAAACTAGGTGAATGAACCTTGAGGACAGTATGTTGAGTGAAATAAGCCAGAAATGAAAAGACTAATATTATAACACCTCACTAAAATGGACTAATTATAATGTGCAAACTCTGAGAATTGAATTTGAGAACATAGATTGTCAGTGGAAGGCTTATTGCAAAGGTCCCTAGGTTGTAAGCTCTTACAGCAGTTACATCTATTCCTGAGTTGTTATGGTTATTTCTAAATTCTGAAATGCTGAGCTCTTTCTGTACAACCTGGTCATTCTGGGGCTTTGGGTATCTGTTTCACTCCTGAGACTCAGAGCTAGAGGAGGAAGCACATTCTCTGATGCTCTCATTAAACTTCTTTCTTAGACATTGTTAACCTGAGTCCATTTATATTTATGATTATTATTTATATAATTGAATTAAATTACACCACAACAGTAGCTGTTTAATTTTTTAACATATTCATTTTCCTTTTTCAGCCTTCTATCTAGTTAATTGGGCATTTTTTGTTATTTAATTTTATCTCCACTTTTATTTAATGGTGATGTATGATATACAATATACATATTTAATTAAAAATATTTTAACCTCCAATAATATTCTTCCACTTCATGGTAATGTGAAAACTTTAAACAGTATATTCACAAGTCCTCTCACCATTGGTGTTATTTTACTATTATAACTAATTTTGTGTATGTTTTATAGACATTGTGCCAGCCTATTATATTTTTTTCTTTGTATAATTATCTATCAGAGCAATTAAATTATTTTATACCTTTCCAGCATTACTGTTTGCCCTTTGAAAACCCAAGTTTCTCTCCAGTGTGATACTTCTGTACCTGAAGAAATGTCTTTAACAATTCTTACTATATGTCTCCTGGCAATTAATTCTATCATCTATTATTTGTCTAAGACACACTTTTTTTCTCCTTCTGTTTTGCAACATACTTTCCATAGTCTCAGGCTTGAATTCTTAGCTTTGTTTCCATGTATTTCATGTTTTTCTTCAAGATTTTCTCATTTTATTTTGTTTTCATCAGTTGAACATTATATATCTTAATTTGCTTGCTGTTTTTGTTTGGTTTGGTTTGTCATGATTTTTAATTTATCTTTGTGTCAAAGCTTCCTGGATCTGTGGATTAGTGTTTGCCATTAATGTTGGAAATTTGTCAAAATTATTTCTTCAAATAATCTAGAATGTTTATTTTTCTTATTCCTTTGTTTGGTTTGAGATTTTTTTAAATTTTTGGATAAATAAAGTTTAAAAATTCTTCAAATGCTTATTTTGTCCAAATTTTTCCCTGTTCTCATCTGGTATTCCAGTTATGCCTATGTTAGACTATATGATATTGTTTTACAGCTCTTAGATGGTTTATTCCCTACTCTTTTTCCTCTTCATACTTCCATATCAGCAAATTCTATTGACCTTTATTCAAGTCACTGATTTTCTCCTCAACTGTATCATATCTAATGATTAGCCATCAGTTATATTTCTCATCTCTATTATTTTTCATACCTAGAATTTCCATTTGATTCTTTCTAATTGTTTCCATGTCTCTGCTGAAGTTACACATCAGATCTTGCATGTTCTCCATCTTTTCTAATAGAGACATTAATATATTATTAACTTATTTTTAATTGTCTATTGAGAATTTCTAATAACTGGGTCATTTTTGAATCTAATTTTCTTGATTTGTTTATTGGTTCTGTGTTTTTCCTAGATTTTTTATGCCTTATAATTTATTTTTGCATATCTTGGTGGGGGGAAATCTGGACATTTATGTACAACAGTGACATCTGAGGTAATAGTTTTATGCCTGGAAAGAGTATACCTTTTCTACTGGCAAGTCTTTGGTTTGGGTTTGATTTAAGCAAGTCAAGTATTGACCTGGGTTTGAGGTTTGATTTTGTTACAGTGTACCATGGGCTCACATTTCTCTACCTATATTTCTTGTTTAGAGTGGGGAATTTTCTTGCCAGTGGATTTTACACAATTCTGCTTTATCCTCAGCTTTTTGTATTCCCTTTTCACTTTGATTCAGAAAGAGACTGCCTCCACATTTTTTTCAGCTTTCTCAGCTCTCCTAGCCATATTTTATTATTATTTTTCAGTCAAAGCATTTTATTCTGTTGGTGGATAGTAAGTTCTCTGAAGCTCTGGCTAAGCCTCAGTCTGAGGCTGGAATCATGCATCCTGGGTCTCAGTGACAAAGAATGGAGTGACAGAGTTCCATTCTTTAGCCACAAGGATTATTGTTCCCTTCCTCAAGGCCTACACCATAAAGGAGACTTTCTTAGGACTCTCACTTGTCAGTTTTTGTGAGTGCTGGTATGGTCCTTGGAGACAAAACCTGGAAAAAGTGTGAACTCTCCCTAATCTGCAGTCTCTGGTAGCAACACACTCCCTTCAAGGGTCACACTTAGTCTCCATCAATTCATTAAAAAATCTAACTGTGTCATTTTTGGAGTCCAGATGTGTCTTTTCTTGGTAAGGAACTGTACATGTCTTGTTTCTCCTTTGTAGGTGTTTGCTTCTTTTTAGATTTAGGGCTTTGTTAGTTGATTTGCAAGCTTAATTTTCTGATGGTTTTAAGGAAAATGACCAACTTCCAGTTAGTCTGTATTTATTGATGCTGTAAGGGAAGGAATGATGCTCTTTCCTGTTCTCTACATAGTTGAGCTTAAATCAGAAGGTGCATTCTTTGCTTTGAAATTCTTTCTTCCTAAGTTTCAAACACCAACAATGCTCTGCATTGCCTTTGAAATATTATGCAGTCTTCACTTACATTTTTAATTCACTCTGAATCTCTGTTACCCTTTACATTTGTGCACATATTAAGATTCAGTCTTCAGCCTTTTTGTCTTTCTTATCACTATTATTTCATTCTCAGGTAATCTTGCTGATTACTAGTTTTAATAGCATGATTTCTAAATAAATATTTCCAATCCAGGCACTCTCAATCCATATTCCTCCCTGAACCTGGTTTTGTGTGCCTGTTAAATTATTTAACACTTGTATTTGTGTGTACCACATTGACATGCACAAATGCACTCATACATACACTTATATTCAATCATTTGTTGGTTTTGTTTATTCACCCCTCTATCAATTGGTTAATTAATTCAACAACTAATGATTGATTATCTGCTAAGTTTAATGTGCTGTTGTATTTAGAGAAGATACAAAGAAGAATGAAGCTCCTTTCATAAATGTATTCATAGGTTAGGTATTAATGAAATCAGAATATACAAAATTTAATCTAATTTTTTCCCAAGAATCAAACTCCAAATTAGTTTCACTAATGACACCATTTTGGTTAATGACACCATTTTCCTAGTCAAACAGCTGATTACTTTTGATTCATCCTTTTTTATCATAAAAAATCATTTTTTAAAACCAATTTCTTCTTGCACTAACTCTAACACATCATTTCTTTGTGTCCATTTCATTTCCTTGGTCCTTAGACATGTAATACTATAACAGTCTGTTTATTTCATCAACTATGATCCAACCAATCCAAAAAAATGTCATGAGGTTAAACACAGCTAGAGTCATGCTACTCTCAGATGTAAAACTAATGATAGTACTTCATGAATATAGAGTTAGGTCCCAAATAATCCAGATTTAATGCATTCTATATTTAGCACTTGCAATTTATCAGAAAGCATCCCGTTCATCTGCATAAATATACTACTTTTATTATCTAATGATATTCCTCATACTGTGTATATACTGTATCTGCATGCATTTTTTTACAATGAATTCTCTTTTTGGAATAAATTTATGTTCTTCTGCTAATATTCAATGTTCATCTTATGCTTGACCCTCTGTGAAGGTTTTTTTTTTTCCTCAATACTGCAGACTGTACTAAAGCCTACATTTCAAAAAAGTTTATTTTCAACCCAAGGTATGTCATTGAGCCATGCATGGCATGCTGATGTATGCCTTAGAAGTTGCATATCTTCAGTGACTAATATAATACAGCCATTTGATGATAAAGATAATAATAGTGATAATGAAGATGTTTGTGGTGATGACATGAGCTATAATCATTCTAGCATATATTTTGTTCACACTAATATTTTACATCAGAGTCTGATGAGGTAAGACAACTTATTTTTGTTTATTTTCTTTGGAGAGTTGATGTACTTTATGTCACACAGGCCATTACAAAAGTCTTATTTGATTTAAACTTTTTCTGTTAACACAGAAGATACAAGAGAAAGGGAAAAGAAAACAAGAAAGAGATTTAATATCTCTATCTTTGGTTGAAGGAAATTAAGCCATGTTCTAACATTCAATTTTAATCTTGTATGATCTATAGCTGTATCTTCTGTAAAATGTTGTGACCTATGTGATTATATTTGTTACAAATGTCACTGAAAGTTTCCAATCAATTAAACTGTATATTTCTGGATGCAGAGATCTGTAGATTGAAAATTATAGAAAATTGTAAAGCTATATGTACTGAACTAAGGAGTTTCAAGGAAACATTTTTTTTTTAATTCTTTTAAAACTGCTGAAGCTTTTTTAAAGAAATGGAGAAAATGTCAATTTCATAAGAAACATCTAGATATTTAATGCCACAAAAAATGAATAGCAGTAGCAACTTGCACTTTATAGCACTTATTGTTATGCAAAGTAATTTATCATTTGTTAAACTTGAACTTCTCAATAGCCATTGGAGTAGAAAGTATTAGTAACTTTTATTGAGCACTTAGTATGTATCATCAACTCTATTGTGTTCATTATCTCTTCAATGCTCACTGTAAACCTGATAGTTACTAACTTGCTCTTCTTAATAGATGAGGGAAGTAAGGTAAATATTATTAATGCAGTTTTACAGATGAAAAAAACATTCAGAAATGCTGAGATTTGTCAACACCTTTACTGCAAGCAACTGATTAAGCAATGCCTTGAACCTTGATCTTTTAAAGCCAGATTCATTATTTGATTAGTAATTACTCCAGTTTCTAAACTTTCTAATTTCAGCAGAAATGCCTGTGAATGATAAAACCAACATTAACAAGAAATGATTTAAATAGATATTGGACTTTTTAAAAACCAAAATTGATACCCCAAAGTGATTTTACTCTTTAGACCTAATATTAAAAGATGTTCCAATGATTCTAGTAAATTGTAGATGGAATATTTTACAGCATTAAAGACATGGTCCAAAAATTTTCTAAGTTAGTAATTTAGTAAAAATATGCTCATACTAGCTTATTTTTAACATTATTCATAGCAGATGCACAGAAGTGAAAGAAAAGATTATTTGTGCATTATGTATATTTTAGTCTCAAAGTTGTAAACAGAACATACAGTGAATTATTACCATGACAACCAGCTGAGGAACAGTTCTCCATTCCAACAGAGATTGAAATAGCAAAGAGTTTCATTAACAATGTATCTTTTATTTAAAAATAAGATAATCATAATAAAAGTAAATACAATATATCTAAATGTGATGAATGTTAAACATTGTTATCTGGGAAGATTTGTCTTGGTGATAAATTATATATTCTAATTTATAATAAAAATGTGTTAATTGACTTTAAAGTAAATATCAGGTACCAAACTTGGGAAAATAAAAAATGTACTTCCAAAAAAAAATTTCCAAGTGCCAAATGCAAGTCATATGTCATTATGAATGGATTAAAGAGGGACTAGGCAGAGAATAAAAACATGCTCTGTATATAAAATTAAATATGCCACTCTAATTTGTGGTACTTTCCTAAGTAAAGTTATAAATTGATAAATGTATTAATTAGTCAATCAAAATCAAATGTATTGATACTGTCAAAATCATTAGAACCCAACTCCCACAAAAAAGTAGCAGCATTTGTCATTTCAACCATTTTAAATACCATTTTCCTAAAAGTCCTAATTACAGACAGCTACCAAGGAAACAAAGGCCAATCAAGTAAATCAATTAAAACACAACAAATTTGACTTGACAGAATTTAGGTTTAAATTTCAAAGTGAATAATATTCATCAGGAATTATAAAATACAACTTCAGACATTTAAATGATCTGATTTAAATTAGTGCAACTATAAACAACTTTTTTTTTTCATGTCTTTGTAAACTAATGAACATATATTGCATTGTGCCAGCTTTCAATTTACTTAGAAAGTTTGGAAACTTTATTGGTATACATGATCTCTAAAATTTGATAAAAAATATGGATCATTAAATTATTCAATTACTCCCAAATTAACAAAATTTATATATTATATAAAGTGGATACAAAGACTATGGAACTATTGCAAAGACATAATTTAAAGAATAAATATATCTAAAAGCTATATAAAATGGACTTCAGGGCTTTTACCTGGATAATGCTTTAGTTACTTTAAGCAAAAGACAAACATAATTTTAGTAAACATTAGTAACAGACTAAAACATGATTTTACTTCCTCATTCTTCACTAGTTTAATTTTAATCTCAAAATCTGGCTAAAATACAGCTCATAGAAGAGGAAGAAATAAAAACATTATGAAAAGAAGTCATTAGCAGTATTTAATTAAGCCATATTATTTTAAAATTGATCAATTCTTATACTTTGGACCCCCAAAGAAATGGTGAAACTGAATTTAAACTAAGCACTATCACTTTGTCAGAGCTATTGGGGGTCCTGTTTCTATAATAAACAGTACTGTATATTATAATTATTATATACAATTGTATAATATACAAACTGTATGTTATAAAATTTCAGTCTGATAAAAGAGTTCATATTTCATGCAAATATGTTCCAACTCACTTCTGAGAAAGATAAAGGTACAAAGAATCATTAAGAACAGGACTTGAAACACTCATTTATGTTAGGAAAATAATTTCTGCACATGGAGGAAAAATATGTTGATGGGGTAAAAGAAATGGACAGATATGTATTTTAAAAGATTAGTGCAGCATTCTAAACCTGACTGCCTAAGCTTAGTAATTTAGGACAACTGAAGATTAATAGCCAATAGCACATGCAGTGCTACCACAAATGGCATTTATTAAGTAATCAAACACTGAGTAGCTACTTTGTTCCAGAAAATGCACCATGTGCTTCATGTACCATGAGAAAAATTTCCTGTTACCCTAAATGTGCTTACAAAGTAGTTACAAAAATTGGGGGGAAGACTATCCTGGTGGCCATTAAGTCAACATCAACAGATTTGTTTCTTCTATATAAGCTCTATGCTTCAATGGCTTTCTTGTGAAAATAAATGATTATAACAAATTAGTCTAAAGATCCAAAATTTTCCATGAAACAGAAGCCAGTTTTAGGTTAGGCTTTTCCTATAAACCATAAAGGACTGGAAACTGTGTTATCATCTATCCTGTAATAGAATATTCTTTGAATATACTTACAGATTCTACAAACAAAGGCTAACTCTCCAATGATACAGGGCTGGGGCAAAAGTATTTGAAAAATGATGATGATGATGATCATGATAATTTCAATCATCAATGATGATATAAAAGAGTGATTCTCAAAATATTTGCTATCAAGAGCTTTTCACAATTTTTGAGAATGTTGAAGATGTAAGCAATTTTAATTCAATTCATGCATGCTGGAGTTACTAAAATTTCAATATTGGAAATTAAATTTGAAATTTTTAAATACTTATTAATTCACTTATCTAGCGATAATAAACCCATTATATATTAACCTGAATAGCATCTTTCATTAAAAATAGCTATACTTTCTAAAAAAAACAAAGTTAATAAGAATTATATTTCTTAAAGTTTAGCAAATCTCTTTAATACCTGGTTTAATGAAGACAGTTGGGCCCATTTATCTTCTTTTGTATGATCTATTGCAATATCACCCATCCCATAGCCTCCATAAATCTCCAGTATAAACTCCTGAGGTAATTAGTGTGATAATTGATTGTTATGCCAATTATTTTTATATCTAGAGACCCTAAAAAGGTCTCAGGGGTTCCATTTGAGAACGATTATTATAAAATAGAGCAATACTATGAAAGGGAATATTGATTTTCAGGAGATTGATTAACAGTTTTGCAGCAGAAATAGAAATGGAAAAGGTGACTATATTTATAACTAATCAATGCCAGTTGATGGTTTTGACTACCTTGTGTTGTCCCTCTATCTGGCTCGCCCCCCTACTTTTTATTGTGTGCAGATGTTTCAATACGTTTCCATTCTGCAGCCCAGAGAGATATTAGGTTGAATGCAAATGGCTTGGCCATATCTGAAATCTGAAACTGGTAACAAGTTGCTCCAGTTGTTTATCAGTGTGGGAACTCTCAGTGGCAGGGTCCCGTCCTCTTGGGGGTGTATAAATACCCCATCCTTGGCAGCACAGCTTTGTCTCTCCTCTCAAATGCATAGTGGTACATGCAGAACTCTGATCTCCAACACGGACCTGAGCAGTTTGGCTTCCCAGGGAGACCAGCAATGACATGCCCTCTTCCCTTGCTCTTTTGGACCCTTTGTGCTATGAAAGCATAAAGTTATCATTTGCAGAAAGTTTATCTGGTGCCTAAGCCTGTGTTCTTACAATGAACCAAATAACAAATTGCTGGACATTTGTTCCACATTCTTGACAACCTTTCCTTCTACTGTCTGAAGTAAGAACATAATGGTTCATTACCTCATTCAGAAATTCCTTCTAAAATATTCCCTAAATGAATAGACATGGTTAAATATAATCTTGAATACCATCTGTTGTTTATATTTATTCCATAGAGATGATTAAGATTATAGTAGCAGAATTCTGGGTTTTGCAAAGTGACTAGATTTTTCTAGCTAAACTGTAATGTGCCTCAATTTTCTTACAACTCTGGGTATATAATTAAATAAAACATTTTATAAAATTCATCCTCTGTGCTTCCCTCCCTAAAAACAGGGTTTTATAACAGATCCCTGAAAGCATCGCTTTAAAAAATTAAAGATGAAAATATTAAAATTTTGGACTCCATTTTCATGCAATTTTAGTAAGATTTATGCAGACATAATGACACATAATATAGTTATCTATCATTCTGTTATTTCTCAGCCATTGTAATTAATAATAAGTGCCTGTTGTTTCAACACTGTTTTATTTTATTTTTTTTCTGTACAAGCCTATTATTTCTAGTAGTAGAAGTTAACTTTAATAAGCATATCACTAAACTCAGGAAAGATCTACTGACCAAGATTAAAAATATTACAAATAAATATAATTATTAACTGCACAAATTGTTATATATTAAAATATTTAACTAACCAAGTACATTTGCTGTTTATATTTTGATAAAAGTATTTTGCAATCATGTGAATCAGAAGGATGTATCACATCTCTGAATTGGTACAAGTTGGAGTGTAGAGACAAATTATTTTGAGAAACTATTATCTGAATAAAAGCTTCTTGATATATGGGGACAACTAGACCTATTTTAAATAATTTCATTAATAAGGTAAGATGACTTCTGTTCATTCCTGTTCTACTACATCATTAAATATTATTGAGTTAGGTCCTGACATTTTATTCAGAATTATGTTTCTGGCATTTAAGTATTCAGATCTAAGTGTTAAAGATGTCAATTATATAAGCATCCATCTTTTTTTCACTATGGTCTCCTATCAAACGTTAACAGTAGAAGTGTTAATTCATTTCAAGTAGTCTCAAATATCTGCCCTGAGGAAGGGTGATATGCTGCAAGGGCTCTGACAATCTCTGCTTAGTAATTACTTTGCAAGATATCTCAGTAAATTCAACTTACTCCCAGAGGCATTTAAAATTGCATGTCGTTAAAATGTAATGTTTTCTCCAATGACAAGGTCATGCCAAAAAGCAAAACTACACTGTATTTTTATATGCAACATACTCACTCCAATAAAAATGTTACAACTTACACTTCAAATCAGGAGAGATAAATTGTGCTACATTGAGAGGTATGTAATAAATAAAGTAAAATTGTTATTTATATCAACAATGTATCAATGTTTTCATATCATGCTATGTGAGAAAATGGCCAATTTGTGTGGTGAATAGAATATTGCACATATTTACATTATTTGGGGGCAAAAATTCACTCACAAAACTGGCATTAAATTGTCTCGTCCTAATTTTTTTTCCTGACTCTCCAATATTTTCCTTATTTTGGATAGGGATTTCCAAGTCAAGCTTTCAAGTATGAAAGCTTGAGGTTACATTAAAATTCAGCACTTAAATTTAAATGAAGTTATACAAAACAGAATGATCATCAAATATATTTTTCCCTGCTGTCACAAGAATAAATATATCATGATTTGAAGGAGAAAAAAAAAAGTTGTAAATGTACAATCCAAATGGATTTATGGGATAAAGTGACTCAATTCCACTCTTACTCTACAAGGTAGAAACAATTTTCTTAAAATTTTAACTGTTTTGATAATATAAAAATAGATATGGGTAAATATATTTTCTAAATTGTGGCAGGCAGGGTATTGAATAAATAGATTATTTTATCATCTCTCTCAATTCAGTCAATTGCGAAAACTAAATATATCATATCTAGGGAAGCTATAAATTATAACAATGATTGAAACAAATGTTGGCTTAATGATTTACTTCTATGAGAATTTGGTTTTGGGTTTTAAAAAGTCATAAGACACACTTGAGCTGGTATATAGTAAATATGAAAAAAAAAAAAGTATAGGCAAATGATGGCTTTAAAATTAATCCAGATGTTTCTTTTAGGAAAAAAAAACACATTTTTCTAATAGCAAGTCTTGCTTCAGTAAACCACTTCTAACATGTTTTTTTTTTTTTTTTTTTTGCAATCGAACATTCTTCATAAATATGAATTAAAGTGACAGTCATTTCACACAAATTCTTCCGGAGAGTAGAAAAGAGGGAACATTGCTGAAGTCAGTTGACTAGAATAAAATGACCTTGATGGAAAAACATAAAGACATTAAAAGAAAAGAAAATTATAGCTCAATCTCCTTCATGAACAAAAATCTTAAGAAAATATTACAAGTCAAATATAGCAATAAATAAAACACTAATCCATCACAAATAAGTGACTATTTTTTCTAGGAGTTGAAATCGTACTTTTTTTCTCTAACATTCAAAAATCAATTTATGTTTTACCACCATATAGAAATCCAAACCAATAATGTGGTCATCTTGAAACATGCAGAAAAAAAATCTTATGTAATAAGACACCAATGTGTAATGATAATTAAACATTAAAAAGTAGGACAGAAATTAATTTCCTTAATCTATTGAGTAACAATAAAAAGCCTGAAGCTAACATCTTACTGATAGTAAATTATTGAAAGCTTTCTGACTGAAATTAGGAATAAGACAAGGAAGACAATTGTAACTACTTCTACTCAGCTTTGTATTTGGGACCATAAATAAAACAGTAAGAAAATTATAAGGAAATAACAGATATAAATATAAAAAAAGAATAAATAAATCAATCATCAGTCACAGAATACATTACTGTGCATGTAGAATATCCAAAATAATCTACAGAGAAACAATAAGAACTAAGAACTGAATCTACCAAGCTCACTGGATTCCAAATCATAAATACATTTCTTATTTATTTCTATTTTCTTCTTTCCATACACTGGCAATGAACAATTGAAAAATGAAATAAAAATATACTTTTCAAGAAGCTTAAAAAACTTCAAATTCCTAGGAATACATCTAGCAAAATATGTGCAAAATCTTTATAATGAAAACATAAAATATTTGTGATGTTTTGAAGTTGTATAGCCCCCAGAAAAGTATGTTCTTCAAGCTAACCCATACCTGTGGGTGTAAACCTATTATGAATAGGACAGTTTGATTAGATTACTTCAGTTAAGGTGTGGGTTTTAAACCTCTTACTGCAGTCCTTTATAAGAGGATGAAACTCAGAAAAAAGAAAGCCACAGAAACAAGAAGCTGAAAGGAAAGAAGCCTGAAGAGGGGAGAGAGACCAGCAGATGTTGCTATGTGCCTAGCCATGTCACAGAGGAGTCCAGGATTGCAGGCAGCTGGTCATTTGTGAGAAAGTCTTGCCTGATGATGCCTTGATTTGGACATTTTTTCTCAGCCTCAAAACTGTAAGCTTGAAAAATAATAAATCCCCATTGTAAAAGCCAATCCATTTCTGGTATGGTGCTTTTGGCATCCCAGCAGACTAAAACAACAGTGCTAAGTAGAATGAAAAAGAACCTAAATAAATGTTTAAAGAAATGATGTTCAAGGACTGAATAAACAAATATTGTAATGCAAAGTTTTTCAATATTATCACTATTGATGCTTTAGACTGAATTTTTTGGTGTGTGTGTGCGGGGGGTGGCTGATTTGTGCATTGTAGGATGTTTAGTAACATTCTTGGTCTATATGTGAATAGTCTTCTCCCACTGTTTTACTGATTTCAATTTCCTCTAATAGATTTATATGCAACCACAATCAAGATCCTTCTGTATGTTTGTAAATTCATAATCTGTTTCTAAACTTTATATGGCAAGGAAAGGGACCAAGAATACCTAAAGTAGAATTGTCAAAAAAGGGCATCCCTGGAAGCTTGAACTTTCAAATAGCTATACATATTACATACTTATAGTAATTAAGGGAGTATAATTTTTCAAAAGGTTAAATAACAGATGAATGGAATAGCATATATTGCCAAGATACCACATATACATGCATCAGCATCTGACTTGTGACAAAGATGAAACACTCTTTGATCAAGAAATATGATCTTACTGAAAAATGGTCTTAGATAATTAAATTGTCCATAAGAAAAAAAAACAACAACAATTGCATGTAGTCCTCTATTTCATAGTTACCAAAAATCACTCCTAGGTATACAGTGAATCTAAATAGAAGAGGTAAATCAACTAATGTGGTTGAAGAAAATATAGAAAAATGACATCACTTCCATGTCATTGGGTTAGGCAAATACTTCTTCAAAATGACACAGAGGTAGAGAAAAAATAACTTTGGTTATATTAAAATTAAGAAATTATGTGTATCAAATGCACTGTTAAGAGAAAAAAAGAGCTAAAATTTATCCAAATGTCCAATAAACATATGAAAAGTGTCTTAGTTTTCTGAAGCTTCTATGACAAATACCTCACACTGGTTAGATTAACAACAGGAATTTATGGCTCACAGTTTAGAAACCAGTATTTCCTAAATCAAAATGTTGACAAAGGCATGCTTTCTCTCTGGTCTGTAGTGTTCTTGTGCTGGTTTGCCAAATCAATGGGTTTCCTTTGCTTTCATCTCTGCCTCTGTCACATGTTCATGTCTTTGGTCTCCTCCTGTAGCTGTCTCTAACTTCTGGCTTCTAGGTCTTCTGGCTTCTCTTTAGAAAACTTCTAGTAATACTCTTCCACCCTGATTCACTTTGAAGATCTTATTCACAAATGAATACACACGTTCACTGATAATACATCTTCAAAAAGTTCTATTTACAAATGGTTTCACACCCACAGGACCATGGATTAAGATTATTAACATGCCTTTTGTTGGGGTACATTTTTCAATCACCAGCAAAATGTACTCAATTTAATTGGTCATCAAAGCAAAGAAAAATGTGGTGTGATAACACACACTGAGAATGTCTAACATGCTTTTTGAAAGCTAACAAAATTCAAATGGTCAGAATATGGAGCAAAAGAAATTCTCAGACACCTCCAGTGGAAATGTAATTTTTGTAACTATTATCGAAAACTGTTTTATTGGCATCTTATCATATTCCCATTATGTAACCCAGCAATTTCACTCCTTTCTATCATCCAAAAGTTGTTTATGGATGTTTATATATATATATATATAAATATACACACACACACACATATATATATAAAATACACACACACACCCCAAAAAAATGTGACTGAAACTCTCATTGTGGGAACCACAGGCAGGAAAAAAGTCAAAGTCCATCAGTAATAGAATGGAGAAATACACTGTGTTATATCTATACAATGGAAAACTATATGACAATGAGAATGAACAAAATATAAACATGCAAAAACATGGATTAAACTCAGAATCATAATGGAAATACATAAACAATACAAAAATAGAGTAAACAGCCATTTGGTTATTTTATATAAAGTTCAAAACACATGCAAAAATCTGTTAAGTCAGGATTTAAAAAAAAAAAAATCTGTTAGCTGTAAATGTGAGAGTTGATTTCCGAGCTCTCAATTCTATTTCATTGGTCTTATGTCTCTCCTTGTGCCAGAACCATGCTGTTTTGATTTCTGTGGTTTTGTAATAAATTTGAATATCTGGGAAAAAAAGTCAGGATAGCAGTTACCTTTTTAGGTAAGGTAACTGGAAGGAGAAAAAGAAGTGCTTGTGGGATGCTGGCAAAATTACAATTCTTGATTTTGGAGTTGGTTATATGGATATATAGAATTTCTAAAAATGGATTTGTGTATATATCTGTTATATATATTACCCTAAACAGCTTATAAAATATTGAAATATACTTGCAAAGGAAAGCAAAAAGTCAGTGAGTTAATGCACACTCTTTTAAATTGAGGAAGGTTGTAGAAATTGATGTTTAGAAATAGGTTTATCTTATTTTTGCGAGTTTTTAAAGCTAGAACTGAACATCTTGACAGAAAGAGCAAGAAAACGGATGCCTTGTTTTATGACAAATGTGTATTTGAAATTTGTGTATAGATATAGATATAGATATAGATATAGATACACACACATATATATATATTTGCAAATGGTACCGCAGATTAAAATAACAGAAGTATAACCTTTTCAGTATTCTAAACATTGATGAGTTATATCCTTTTCTTTGAATATTATTCTATGGAGAATGTATTAGGAAAAATTAGAATGATAAATAAATATATAGCCTGTGAAAATGTCAATGTTGTAAGGTTTATATCACATTTTACAGAATGAATTACATCAAAATTCACATCCTATATTTTTCCTTGAAGAACTCAACATGAATCTTCTTTTCAAATCAATGGGATTTTTAATTAATATATGTTTTCATGATTTTCCTTTATCTATATAATTCCATTTTCCCAAAAATCTGTGGTTAAGCTATGACTATAACAGACAGCGAAAAGTTTCATAAACATATTTTAATTGTCATGCAACCCTTAGGATTGAGTAATTGACGAAAGCATGTTTTCTGAACAATCACTAAGTACATACTTTGTACAGGTAATTAAATGGCTCTGATTTCCCATTCATCAACTATATGCTGTGAGTTGTAATAATGCAGACCTACAAAATCTAGGAAATGACATATCCTATTCAAATAAAATAATTAAACTACCCAAATACTTCCTCCATTACTTGGAAGTAGGTTTACACAATTAAGGAATCATCTTGATGATGTTTATATAAATCTGAATAAGATAACATCATAAAATGGTGGTGCCAGGAATGGGGCTTTCCAACAGTTAATACTGGAAAAAATAATTTGACATGGAATTATAACATATGCACTGATTTTTTCTCATACTTAATTTTTTAAAAAAGTAAATACCAAATTTTCACTTATATGCCAACATGTTCAAAAGTATAAAAATACATTAAACATGTGGTTTATTTATCTATGCAATCTATACTGTTGCATAGATTTTTGAAACAGACATTCAGATGCCTTTGATAAGTTACATGCTACAGAATTTTAGGGTGGTTATTTCATTTCTTTGTGTTTTAATATATACACCTTAAAAATGAGAATATAATAAAATCCAACTAACAGGGTTGCTAAATTAATTTGTGAGAAAATAACTATAAGCCATTTAGTGTGGTACTTGGCAGATAAACAACATTCAAGAAATGATTTATTACCATTAATAAGAATGACTATTAGTAATGTACTCAGACTTAGATGGATTATTCTGAAGAGAATACATTTTGGGATAAAATTGTAATGAGTTTATTATTTGGCTACATTTGCAGAAAGTGTACTCAAAGCCTTATCCATGTAGTTCTGAGCAGTCTTTTATCATTTATTTATTTTTCAAAAATTAAATTATGTAGGTCAGCTACTAAATCTTAGCCATTTTAAGCAGAGCCACATACATAGCTAATTATCTCTTTTGTAAATTAGAATAGGATATATATTCTGACTGTGGAAATAATAGTGTTGAAATATCTAACTTAAAAAAATGCAGAAAATGCAAGGAAATTTGGCCTATAATCCAATATGTTTAATAGCATCTTGTTTCTTCTTGTAATTGTTTTACCTCTGCACATTACAGACATCCATTTATGCAATGATATTTGAAATATATTTTATGAAATTTTGAAATAAAACTTGGAGATGAATTGAATTACTCAAATCAAATTAGAAAACTTTAATGACAAAAATGTGAGACATTGTGTGTGCTTGTGGTACCACTTATAGCAATATAGCTGTGCATAAACTAGAAGAAGTGTTAGTCTTGCCTAATCAGTGTCTCATGTGTGCATTTCAAAAACACCAAAGAAATAAAAAGAGGCCTATAAGATATAAATGCAAGTGCTTAAGGAATGGCAATAGGGATCTAAATTTGAATGTATACTCTTAGGGTAAAAAGAAGGGATGGTTGAAGAAAAAAATAAATAAAACTTCAAATGTTCAATTCTACATAACTTGAAAACAGAAAGGATGTGGGAGAGAGTGAGAAATATTAATTAAATCAGATATTGTCTGTGTTTTAAAACCAAATTGTAAGTCATGAGGAAGTTTATGAGATAACTGATAGAAATATTAGAATTTTGGAATAAAATTAAGAATAAATCATTAGCAAACTATAATTTCTTCAATTTATGGCAAAAAGTAGATCTTATTATTCCTTAAATTTTCTTCTTTATTATTTGCCCAAACATAAATGGTAAGATACTTAACACATTAAATAGTTTTTGAAAATCCAGATTATATTTTCTTTCTCCTCTCTCCTAAATGATCATTTAATTTTTTTTTCAACTTTAATTGAAAATGATAACATTGAAGAATATTCTTACAAATTGTGCTGGTTTGGGTATATTATGTCCCTCACAAAGCCATAACCTTTTAATCCAATCTGGTTGGAACATTTTGATTGAGTGTTTCCATGGAGACATGACTCACCCAAGTGTGAGAAATATCTTTGATTAGATTATTTCCATGAAGATGTGGACACTGCCCACTCAGTGTGGGTCTTAATTAAGTCACTGGAGTCCTATAATTGCTCACAGACAGAAGGAGCTCCATGCTGCTGCTGAGGGAGACATTTTGGAGACAGCCATTGAAAGCAGACTTTTGCTAGCCCACAGTTTGCCTGAAAGAAACTAAAAGAACACCCATGGATGCGTAGAGAGAAATGTCCTGGGAGAGAGCCATTTTGAAACCAGAACTCTGGAACAGATGCCAACCACATTTCGGATACCATTGACCATTCATCAGTGAAGGTACCCTGTTGTTGATGCCTTGGTTTGGACACATTTATGGCCTTAAGACTAACTTTGTAACCAAATAAACTCCCTTTATAAAACCCAATCCATTTGTGATATTTTGCATAACAGCAGCATTAGCAAACTGGAACATAAATCATGATTGGACATTTTAGTTTCATGTAAAGAAAATATCTTCCTTAACTTCTATGGTCTATCTTTTGATGTGAAATATGACACAAAATTTTTCAGAGTTTCTGTGCAGGTAAAGCATTGGCAATTTATGCAGAACTCCTTTTATTTGTGGATATTATTTTGAATACTTATTTCAAAAATTGACAAGAGTTTCATGCTAACACAATGCTAAAAACAAGAAATAACATTGTGTTCCATGTTTCTTGCAGGCTCATCCAAACAAATGCCACCATTCTTGCACCTATAAATAACCCAACTTAATAAGAAAACTGAATGTTTCACCCCTGAGTTGGGATTGGGTGGGGGTGAATATATGCTATAGAATAGTTTATGCTTTTACTTTGTCACTCAAGCTGTTTGAATATGTGGTGGTTTGGAACTCTGTAACCCAGAAAAACATGTTCTTAAAGTCAATCCATTTCTGTGGGCATGAACCATTGTACCTGGACCTTTTGATGAGGTTATTTCACTTAAAGTGTCTCCCAACTCAGTCAGGACGGGCCTTAATTATATTCTTAGAGTTCTCTATCAGCAGAGTAAAATTCAGACGCAGTGAGAGAAAGCCATGGGAAACAAGAAGCTGAAAGTCACTGTAAACCAGAAAAGAAGGGAAAGGCCAGGAGAGACTATCACGTGCACTGCCAACTGAGAGAGGAGTCCAAGTCCAAGGGTCACTGGCAGCTAGCCCCGGAACACCAGTCTTTGGAAAAAAAGCATCAACTAGATGACACCTTTGGACTTTTTTCTAGCCTCAAAACTGTGAGTTAATAAATCACCCTTGTTTATGCTACCCATTGCATGGTATCTGCTTAATCAGCCAAGAAAATTAAAACAGCTTTTGGTACCAGAAAAGTGGGATGTATCTATTGCAAATACCAAAAATGTGGGAAACACCTTTGGAATTGGGTAATGATAGAGGCTGGAAGAATTGTGAAGTGCCTGATGGAAAAAGCCTAGATTTCTTTTAATTAACTGTTGGTAGAAATACGGATGCTAAAGGTACTTTTGATCGGGTCTTAGAAGGATAAGATTAATGAGTTTTTTGAAACTGGAGGAAAAAATTTTTCAGAGTTTTGTGCAGGTAAAGCATTGGCAATTTATGTAGAACTCCTTTTATTTGTTTTAAAGTTTCAGAGAACTTGACAAAATTGAGTTCTGATGTTGGATGGAAGACAGAGCTTGAAGGTAATGAACTTGGGATATGTAATGAGGAGATTTTGAAACTAAAGGTGGAAGGTGCAGCCTGGTTTCTCCTTGAAGCTTACAGTGAAAGGTGAGAGGAAACGGATCAGCTGAAAACTGAACTGAAAGTCAAAGAAACCAAAAATTGATAGTTTGGAAAATTTGGAGCCTATCCAGATAGCATGCTCTGAGATGAGGGCCATAAGTGGCTCTATCAGAGACTCCCTGAGATTCCAGAAAGGAAATCCCAGGCTCCACGTGAGGGATTAACTGAACCCCACTTTGCAGTGGGAATCAGGATTGGAAATGTAGTTAAACAGGAAAGATCTGTGGAAAGTCTGTCTGTCTGATGGTATGGATTCCTGTGAACTGTATGCTAAGTTAATTGTTTTGCAAAATTTGTATGAACAGAACCACTGCCAGCCTAGACTGAAAGGGGCATGGAAGGATAATGGAAGGAAGAATGATCTCAAGGGCAGAACTATGAAAACTGAAGTCTGGACCAAAGAAATCTCTTGATGCCAAGAGATCAGTCCCATCTATGTGTGCAGAGAGAGCAGGTCAACCCTTGTGCTTGGAGGGTGCAGGTCATCTGCCCTGGAACTTGGAGGTGGTAGACTTTCTGCCCCATTTTTCAGGGAAAGTCCTGCAATCCCAATGCTCAGAGATGATGGGTCCTGTTCCCCAGCATTTGTGCAGAGTCTGGCTGCTACCCTAATGCTCAAAGAGGGTGGATCCTGTGTTTGGGAATTTTGGTAGAGCCTGACTAGCTTGATTCTAGGAAAGAAAGACCCTGTGACCTGACATTTGTGGAGAGACTGGCCATCAACTCGATGTTTGGAGATGGTGGAGCCTTTACCCCATTGTTCATGGAGAGCATAGCCACAGTGCAAGCACTTGGCTGCCACTCCATCAGGACTGGAGGACAAAATATCAATCCACAAATGACTCAGACATTGATAACAAATGCAATTTACCCTGCTGTGTTTCAGAGTTGTTTGGAACCCATGGCGCCTGTTTTCCTTCCAATTTCTCCTTACTGGCATGGAAATGACTACCTATGCCTGTCCATCCCTTGTTTATTGGAAGCAGATAACGTGTTCTCTAGGTTTCACTGGTCCACAGACAGGGGAATTATGTCGTGGGACAGAGCATACCCATTACCGATTTTGATGAGTCTGTACTTAGCATTGTTACTGAAATGACGTAAGGCTTTTGGGATGTTATGATGGAATGAATGTATTTTGCATGTGAAACTGCATGTCATTTTGGGGTCCATAAGGTGGAGTGTGGTGGTTTGGAGCTATGTATCTCAAAACATCATGTTCTTAAGATTAATCCATTCCTGTGGGTATGAACCAATTGTAAGTGTACATTCTGGTGAGGTTATTTCAGTTAAAGTGTGGTCCATGTCAATCAGGATGGGTCTTAATCCTGTTATTGTCGTCCTCCATAAGAAAAATGAAATTCAAAGAAAGAAAGAGAAAGCCATAGGAAGGGAAAACCTGAAGGTCAATGGAATCCAGCAAAGAAGAGAGAGGTTAAGAAAGGCTATTGTGTGCATTGCTATGTGAGAGAGGAGCCCAGGACAAAGGATCATCAGCAGCCAGTCCCAAAAAATCTAGTCTTTGGGAAGAAAGCATCACCTTGATGATTTGGACTTTTTCTTAGCCTCAAAACTGTGACCTAATAAATTACCATTGTTTAGGCTAATCCATTGCATTGTATTTGCTTAATCAGCCAAGAAAACAAAAACATGTTACACATTTGTTGTGTTTTTCTTTCTCAATTTTATTTGATCCCTTCTTGTTCCCTCTTATTCATTTTTAAAAGCATATCACTTCATTCTAGTTGTGATTTTTTCCATAGTGCATTGTTTCATTTCTAAAAATATTTTTGATTCAACTATACTGGGTTCAGTAGTGTCCCTCCAAAGGATATGTCCAAGTTCTAATCCCTGGAACCTGCAAATATTACCTTATCTGGCAAAATATGTGATTGTATTAAGGATCTCAGGAGGAAGAGCTTATCCTTGATTATGTAGGTGAGCTCTCAATGCAATCACAAGTATCCATATGAGACACAGACACACTGGGGAAAAGAAGAGATGGAGACAAAGCAGAAACAGATACAGCCACAAGGCAAGAAATTCTGAGAGCCACAAGAAGCTGGAAGAAGAAAGGGATGGGTTCTTCCCAAGAGTCTTGAGAGTGAACATGGCCTTAACAACACCTTGATTTCAGCCTTCAAGAAAATAAATTTCAATCATTTAAAGTCACTAAATTTGTGGTAATTTGTTATAGCAGCCACAGCTTATTGGAAACTGCTCCAAAAGCACGTTGCAGCCAAAATAACTTTTTAGTTTATCTTTAACATATTTTCATATCATTAATTCTATTTTAAGCCCTTCTATTCTTCTCAGCTTCATTTTGCATCGTATGTCTTAGGTAATATCTATCATGAAGAACTGTCATACAAACCTCCTACATCTCCTCACCTCAATAACAAAAAAATCCAAACAATACTGAAAACCCCTTTGAAACACAAATCAAGCTCACATTTGTATGTTCTATATTTTTAGAATCACCAGTACACAAAGAAAATAAAGCAGATGCATTATATTAACTAGGGTGAGGTAGGAGGGACTACAGATACTCCTTCAGACCAGAAAATTGATCTTGATACATGTTCATAAATATCATAAACTTCTTAATTGCTATGGAACATTTGAAAATTGGTAACCACTTTGAATATTGTTTATGCTATCTACAAAATGAAGGTAATAATAAAAGCTAAAGAGCATTCTGAGGAGTATTCAATAAGATAATGTAGGCAAACCATTTGTATGGTGAATTACATTTTTCATATTTAATCAATTCTTAAAATATTACACAATTTTGCAAGGCTTCTAAGCATTGCAATTATATTTAGGTTGGTAATGGTATAGTCCATTTATTTCCTGTTAATTTATTCATGTACTTGTTCACCTCTAAAATGGAACTATCTTTGTCACTCTTTTATTTCTAGCATCTGTAGCAATGTCTTGCATCAAAAGGATATTATGAAATGACAGTATTGAGACATGTTTTTTAGAATAAAACAGAAATAAGATGGGAATCTAGGTGGCAGTTTTAGCACTGATAATGGAAATCAGGAAAGGCATTAAAAATGTTTTAAGATGATTAAGTTAAAAACAAACTTGGTGACTCTTGTTAAAGTTAAAGTGGATGAGTGCATCAAAAAATAAATGAATGGCTTCAGTGTGTGGAGAATAGTTAAAACATTGACAGAGAAAAAGGAAGTTTCAAGGGCAGTAAATTGAAACAATATAAAATAGAGTGTTTTGGGTTATAAATTAGAAATCAACTAATTTAGAAAGTTATGTAATGAACTGATAAAGAATTGATCATAGGCCAAGATTAAGAACTGAAAGTAGAAAAATGTGGCTGTCCAAAAATAAATAAATAAATAAAACAGGAGAGTAGTAGCTAAGCCTGTAAAAACAAGCAAAGTCCTGACCATTTGAAATCTTGTAGGGAAATTTAAGGATTTTGAACATCTTCTGAGAGCAATCTCAAGTCTCTGTAGTATTTTAAGAAAGGAAGTTAAAAGATCAGTTTGTATTGTTTAAAATATCACTGCAACAATAAAAAATAGAATTGCTCAAGAATGGATATGAGTAACTTGGCAGGAGAATATTTCTTTTGTCTAGGCAAAGAAAGATGCAATCTTGATTGAATGTGAATTAGAAAGGAATAAAGGTGGATGATTGAAGGTCAATGTTAAGGAGGAAGACTAAATATGAACTGGAATTTTTTATTATGTTAAATTTATGAGCAAAATATTTTGTGGTGTCTGACATTGGTTACCATTGGTAATTGTAGAATAAGAACAATGAGGGCAGAAGGGGAGATCATGATTTCTGGCTCTTTGGGGATATTTTTGTTTAAAGTATTTATGAGACATTCAATTAGAGATTTCACTTATATAGTATATTTATAGATCTGAAGTTTAAAAGTGAGTGTGACTTGGAAATTTAAGTTGGAGTTTACAGTGTTAGTAATTGAAATTGAGGAGATGGAAGAGATAAAAAAAATGGGGAATTTGGTAAAACTTTTACTTTTATGTGTATGTGGTGAGATAACCTAACATAATTAATATAAAAAGCTCTAGGATTTTGTAGTTTAATTTTAAAGGTAACTTCAGGTATTAACAAATTATATATATTAATATTTTCATGAACAAAACAAAGAGTGATATTTTGCTTTCTTATTAGTGCCTCTCCTTTTCTTGAGAGTACCATATTATGAAACATAAAACCAGCTTTCTAACAATGCTAATTTGGGGGGAAGCATTTAAAGATGCTATGTAAGAATAACTGATGGAAGTTTAAGATGCATGTCCTTAATTAAAAATGGTTCCATTGTGCATAATGGGAAACTTTGTAAAGTCTTTGCCCATTATTAATGCTAAGATTGTGACAACTTTTGAATATGAAGATAAATAACCACCACATCTGTCAGTATATTAATATGCATCAAAGATTTCAAAACATATCCCACTGAAAAATGATTAATCTTACATGTGCTAATTTTGTTTAATTCAGAAGCATTACTGAAATGAATCTTGCCTTGTGGGAGAGTTCAATGGATTGTGTTTTGCTTATAATTCCAATTTTAGGATTGCATATTGAAGTTTTAGTATTCATGGTTCAAAATATTTTGCTAGATTAAACATTTTTGTACCCCAGAGATTATTCTATTTTTATCATATATGCAAAGTAAAGATTTATTTGAAAATGGAGGAAAATCTGAACCATTGGGAAATGGTAAACTACTTTCTACTAAATGCAAACAATTTAATGTTTTCTTTCTGTTGGGAAATTTTGGTGATGAACAATTACCTGTTAGACATGTAGCTTCAGAAAACTTACAGTATCAAAATGTGTCCTCAAACATTCAACAAAATGGTGATAAATCATATCTATCTATCTATCTATTTGTAATAAGTAGTCTATAATATTGTAAAATATTTTTATGTGCATGGTGAAAAAGCAAACACATGTAGGAAAGTGCAACTTAAAGTCCTTTCCTCATAAGGTACTAGTTTCGCAACAAAAAAAATGTGTTTTTTTTACATTTTATAGAAATACATGTGCATGTACTCTTTTGTTTTTATTAAAATCATGTTTATTAATACATGTTATTCTGATTCACAGATGATTAACATAATATTCTTTTGACACCTTTGTGAGTCACTAAATATAAATCATTTTTTCTTTTGTTTTAAGGTTGGATAGTTAAGCAAGTGCACCATTAAGGAGAGTTAAGCAAGACCAAGGATTATTTAAAAGGCATGGCAAAAAATTTTGATAGGATATGGTATACAGTTCTGGAACTCAAGTCAAGAACTCTGAGGAAAAGACAATCATTTTGGATGCCTTATGATGGATACTTTGGAAATAGCCTATTAATAATCTCCATATTATATACAATGTTATGCAGATTATAAATATAAAAATTATTAATATAATTGTTCATTATTTATATAAACTTTGATCATAACATAGAACAATGAAGAATGAAGTAGAGTAGGGAGTGGCATAGTGATTGTTGGGGGATTGAGATGCTATTTTTGAAAAAAAAAAATGATACTTAGGGAAGATAATGCTGAGAGCATAAGATATGTGTAAACCTGGAAGTCAAGAGGAAGCTAGACAAGTGTTTTTATGGTATAATAACAGAAGAGGTAGAGTTCAGCAAATGCAAAGGCCATAAAGTTAGCTGTGCTTGGAGTATTTGAAGAAAACAGAGAAGGTCAATATGCCTAGAATGAAGAGAGCAAGAAATAGAGTAGTAAGAAATGCATTAAAAGCTTGAATTATTAGGGCATATCATGTATGTTCTTGTAGACCATTGTAAAGATTTGGGATACTATTCAAAGTGATATGGAAAGTGCCTTGCAAACAAGAATAAATGGTTAGCAAACACATCAAGCCTAGAGAGCACGCATTGGGGAGAAATTATATGCTGCTTATAAAATTTATCTGAAAAACCTAATGGGCAAGAATAAAAAACAATCTGAAAAGTTGAAATTGGAGGGCTTAACCCAGTAGATATCAATACATATTTAAAAAGTATACTAATTTAAACAATATGAAATTGGCACAAAGATAAATGAATATATCATAGAATGGAATAGGAAACAACAACAAAAAGAAACAAAGCTGCATATACAGGACCATAGGACTTAAGATGAAGTCACTATAGGCATGAGGTTGGGAAAGGATAGTCATTTTAATGAGTGGTGGTATATTAAATGGATATTCTTAATTAAGAAAATGAACTTTAATCCAGGAATCACACTAAATACAGAAGTACATTCTAGATGGATTGTAGACCAAAACATTCAAGTATCTAGAAATAAGGAAGAATATTTGCAAGAGTTATAAATATGTAGAAATATTTTACCAGTTTGGTGCAGGAATTTTTTTTTTTTTTAACAGAACACCATTCTAGAGGAAAAAATAGACAATTACAACTGTTTTAAATTTATCAAATTTTGTATAACATGAGAAACTATTAATAGAGAGAAAATGTAAGCCACATCATGGGAGATTATAGTCTCAACCATTTATTTATTAATAGACATAGACACAAATATATTTAAAATATACTATGAAATCATAAGAAAAAAAAAACAGATAACACCAAAAAAATGGCAAACATCTTTAAAATACATTTTACAGCAGAGGGCATCAAAATGGCTAAAAATCTATGAAAATGTTCTGAAAATCAAATCATTTGTCATCTAGGAAATGCAAAATAAAACCACATTAAGGTACTAAACATATACAGAAGACTAAAAATAATTCAACATTAACATATACCACAATATGGCTACATCATGCATTGGCAAATATGTGGAGCAAAGAGAATTCTCATATCCTGCAACTGGGAGAGTAATAGAGCCTATGCTCAATAGTCTGCTCATAAAAACACACCTAATGTAACTGCTGTCATTGAGTACCAAAACACACATTAATATTATTCACAGTAGTATTAATTTTAGGAGTCAAAGAATGGAGACAATTTGAGATGATTGTCTGTAGGGGTGTGAATATACCGTAATATACTATATGACACAGTGGGTGAAAATAATAAACAAAACAAAGTAGATGGATATCAAATGAGAGACAGAAGAATACATATTGTATTATTGCCTATATATTATATTCAAAACCAGACAAAATTAATCTATGGTGATAGAAGACTATTTATTTGCCTCCCATATTTACACTTTCCTACCTGCATAGGGGATTCAAAATGTTGCTCAAAGGAGAATCCCAGAGAAGCTCCATCTCCTTTGCCTCCTGCATTCCACAAGCTGCCTCTCTCTACTAGTGATGAAGGCTGTGCTGGATCCAACTCAGAGCTCATGGCAGCTGGGGAACTCAGGTTCCAGTGCATAAATGGAGTTTCTGTCTTCTCCAGAGGATGAACAGAGGTAGTAGATACCAGTATCGGAAAAGGCAGAGGAGTTATGCCTCAAGAGGAAGATTGAGATAAGTGAAAAACTGAAAATCAGAGGGAAAAAAATGGTAACTTCTTTTCCTTTCCTTGTTCGCAATACACTGTTCTGTCATGCAATGATTCTACACATCCTTTCTGTAGAAGCCCCACATGTGCAAATGTCAGCTATAGTTTTTATGATGCTTTGGCTAGCTAAGTAATGCACCACCTTTTTTTGATTTCCTCCTCCTCTGGCTCGTTTTGCTTCCTTCCTCCTGTTTTGCTAACCTGAATTGCAAAGTCCCAGTGAAGCATTAGCCAATAATGTTTGTTTCATGCTGTTTGGAGACAACATGGAATAAGAAGACAGAAAATTAAAATAAAAAGAAAAATGTTACTGTTGACAAATTTCTGATTTGATAATATAAAAATTTTAACATTAGGTAGAAAAATTTTAAGATTTACAGAGAGAAGACCAGAGGGATAAACAGATTGATATTGATTGGGAAGGGGTGATAAATTGAGAGATGAAGATAACTATTTTGCTAAATGTAATCAAATAAGATTTTATTTGATTAATATAATAAACATTATTTTTATTTAAATTTAACACATTTACAAATAAAGTGGCATTAAAGGATCTCAAATTATGTAAATATTTCTTCACTACCAAAGGTAATATTTTCTAAAAGGTCACTCTAAGGCTGTCAGAGAAAGATTATGAAAAACATGAAGGGATTAGCCTCATTGTTAAAATTAAATGTGAGGAAATTTATATTTTCAAAACTTTTGCTATACGTTCCATCCTGATTGAACTTTGAAAACAAATTATTTGTAAAACAGTAGAAATAATTGCTATGAAGTTATAGAAATAGTACAAATATTTCTAATACAGATTAATTTTTCATAATCTATAAAAGTTAAAAGGTTTTTTATTTTTTCCATAACTTTACTTGTGTAACCTGTCACATTGCATTTTCCAAATCTCCTTGCAAAATATCTGCACATCAACCATTTTTATGAAATTTGGTTGTCTAAATTTAGTGTCCTCTTTATTAGGTGATAAACCATTTCCCATTCAAAATGACTTCAACATTTCTTATCATTCTTTTTTTTTTATGGACAGAATTTGTTTCTCATTCTTCTCATTCACACTTTCATACTCTGTGATTTTTTTATTCCAGTTTGTGAGCTGTCTCTGTGTAAAACTAATGTTAATATTTCATTTAGCAGGAAATCATTTATATGATTTTATTTTTGTTGATTTTGAGATAAAGGGTACCAACTATCAGAAATCATTCAATTTTTTATATTAAATTAACAGAGAACTCTATTAGAAGCAGTAACAAGTGAACTTACTGTTAGAAGATGTTCCAGTTTGCTAATGCTGTCTTTTCACAAAACACCAGAAATGGAGTGGGTTTTATAAAGGGGGTTTATCTGGTTACAAAGTTACAGTATTAAGGCCATAAAGTGTCCAAGGTAAGTCATCAACAATTGGGTACCTTCACTGGAGGATGGCCAATGGTATCCGGAAAACCTCTGTTAGCTGGGAAGGCACGTGGCCAGCATCTGCTCCAGAGTTCTGATTTTAAAATGGCCTTCTCCCAGGATGTTCCTCTCTAGGCTGCAGTTCCTCAAAAATGTCACTCTTAGTTGCCCTTGGGGCATTTTTCCTCTCTTAGCTTCTCTGGAGCAAAAGTCTGCTTTCAGTGGCTGTCTTCAAACTGTCTCTCATCTGCAGCTCCTCTCTTCTCAGCTCCTGTGCATTTTTCAAAGTTTCCTTATTGGCTGCAGCAAGCTTGCTATTTCTGTCTGAGCTTATATAGTGCTCTGTAAAACTAATCAAGGCCCACACTGAATGGGCAGGGCCACACCTCCATGGAAATTATCCAATCAGAATTATCACCCACAGTTAGGTGGGTTGCATCTCCATGAAAACACTCAAAGAATTGCAATCTAATCAACACTAATATGTGTGGCCAAACAAGTTTGCATCAAAAATAATGGCATTTTGGGGAACACAATACATTCAAACTGGCCCAGAGGATGTATGTCAAAGTTACTAACAAAAATCAAATGAATGTCAGAATACTTTGTAAATTCTATCCCTTAAAAAGCACTTCTACACAATATTCTTCTTAATATCCTTATAAAATAAAAAGCAGTACAATTGCCAAAGTACACCACAAAAAAGAATACTAATCAATATACAACTCAGCCTTATTGCCCTGAGCCTCCATTATTTTTGTGCTGCCTCAGCATCCACTTGCCAGGGCCTCGTCCTTTGGTCTAGTTAGTAATCCACTTCTAGACCAGGCTTTAGTGCATATCAGTTGTCTCTGCCAAACCATTAACACCCACATGCCCCACACCACATACAGACTTCATCCAGAACTCACCACTGGCCCCAAATGATAAGCTAACCATGGTCACTCCCCTTGGACTCCCAGTCTCTTTCCCTTTTCATGCTCCTTAGCTTTAAGCTAACCAATCCTTGACTCCTGCAGGAAACCTACTAAGCGCCATCCCCACACCACAAATAAAGGCACAAGGCCATGGATAGCTCTCCTGCTTGTGTGTTTTCCACATGCTGGTTGAGCCACCTGAGCCACCCAGTTTTTGTCATCCTCTCATGGCACCCCTCTCATCCTCCAGACCTGTAAGTAAGAAACTTTCTTGTTTCATGAACTATTGCTTCTGGCTCCCTATTTGTGTCATACCTGTTTTGAGTTGCAAAACAGGACTTTCTGAATTCCTGTATAGAAGTGAAGTGAGACAATTAAGTTCCCATCTACTTCTTGTTATAGATACTTTTTTATGGAAAATAAATTATACTTCAATATACCCTTATGGTAAAACTTTTTGTTCAAAGTTCAGGCTTGGTCTAACGTTTGACAGTTATTCCATGATGGAATAGGCCTTCAGAATTTTCTGCAAGTTGAGGTAAATGTATAATCATAGAGATGGCAGGTTATTAAAACATGCTCAAAATACAAAGGCTCGTTTCATAATCTTTTCTCACTATTGTGTCAGAGCTAACCTATTAGAGTCCAAAATGTTATTTTTTTCTTGAGACTCCTGATGCATCTTCCTTCCAATTCTCCCTTCACTAATTGCATTTTGGAAGTGTATAACTTGTTTTCTAGGTCTCAAAGGTCCATAGACATATAGGAATTTGCCCCAGGATGGATCACACCTCAAACTGATTTACATGATACTTTGGACTTAGAGTCATTGCTTAAATAGCTTATGGCTTTTAGGATGTGGGATGGGGTGAACACACTTTGTATTGGAGAGAACACATCTTTTTGTGGTCCAAAGGATGGACTGTTATGAATTGCATCATATCCCCTGTTCTGGTTTGCTAAAGTTGCTGGAATGCAATACCAGAAATGGATTGGCTTTCATAAAGATGGTTTATTAGGTTACAGTTTTATAGCTCTTAGGCCATAAAAGTGTCCAAACTAAGGCATCAGCAAGAGGATACCATTACTGAAGAATAGCCAGTGGCATCTGGGTTTCCTCTGTCACATGGGAAGGCACATGGCAACATCTGTTTGTCCTTCTCTCCCAGGCAACAGTTTCAAAATGGCTTTCTCCAAGATGTCTTTGGGCTTGTTTTAGCTTCTCAGGATTCTTCTGCTTGTTTTTCTCAGAGTATTTCTGTCTCAGTGCCTGGATCTGTGTTGGCTCTCTTAAGGACTCCAATGAACTAATTAAGACCCACCTTGAATGGGTGGGGTCACATCTCCATAGAAGTAATGTAATCAAAATTTCTCACCACAATTGGGTGGGTCACTTCTCCATGAAAACAACCTGATAAAAAAGATCCCAACCACAATAGGTCTGCAGCCTCAAGAGTGGATTAAAACCAGCATATACCCCCCAAAGACATGTTCTAGTCTTTGGTCCTGTTTGTATAAAATCATTTATAAATGGGATCTTCAGAGAGCCTATTAAGATAAGACTAAACTAAATCTGGGTGTATTTTATGTTAGTAGTTTATGGCTGTAGTACTTATAAGCAAGAGAATTTTTGACAGAATAGTAAGAGTGAGGGAGAGAAAGAAGGAGACAGATTGCCATGTGACAGAAGATTGCCAGCAAGCCATCACCAGGAAGCTAAACAGTTTGGAGAAAGCATGGTCTAATGATAACTTGAATTTTTATTTCTAGTCTCCAAAACTGTGAGAAAATAAATTCCAGTTGCTTAAACCAATCAGTTTTTGGTATTTGTTATAGCAGCCCTGGCAAAGAAAGACTGAGCTGACCATTTTACATAAAGTCATAGTGGGTGAGGGTGGTGCTCCTATATATAATTAATATCAAGAAAGAGGAAGAAGGAACACCTGCTTTCTGTTTTTGCAGAAGAGGCAAAAAGCCCCTTATGGTACCCCCTTCCTCCTTCCAAGAAGAAAAAGGGAGAGCTGGAGCTATGCATACCTGGTTTATTTTCCCCAACCACCATTTCTTGGGTGTGTAAAGTGATATGGAGAGAAAAGAGACCAGGATAGTCACACCAATGGAATCAGCTTAAACTGTGCAATGAAGTTACTTTTAACTCATAACTTTAGCAAATTAAAAAAAAAATGAACAGGATGATAAAAATCAAACAAGACAAAACAATACTAAATGCAGCTCTGTCTTTAGGGAGAAAGGTAGGGAAGGAGAGATAGAGGGAGGGAAGGAGGGAGTGAGAGGTAGGGGAGGGAAGGAGAGAATGAGGGCTAGAGGGAGGGAAGGAGGAAATGGGGAGAGAGAATGTGTGTGAGAGAGACAGAAACAGAGAGGGACAGAAACAGAGAGAGAGAGACATGTGGAGAAGGTGAAGTCAATTACAACAAAAATAGAGTGATACTGGGCATTTCCCATTGTATTGCAGGAGACAATAAATTGTAGCTTTAATATTCTGAGTGAAAATGACTTGAAGGTAGAATTATTTTCTAATAACCAAATTACTATAAAACCTCATAATTGTTTTCCGTAAGTTGTAAGACACAGTAAATTAAATTATTGTGTCTTCAAAGTAATCTTTCAAAAAGCACAAGCAGGATCAAGATATCCCCAATTAAAAACATTCATTGCCTTGTCATTTCTCTTAAAATAACATTTAGTTCCTAAAAATGACTTTTAATGGGTCAGTAATGAAATAATTTCTGCTTAGATCACAGTTCAACTCCTGTTCTGTCTATTGCTGAACTTCTTTAATTTCATCAAAGGGATCATTTGCCTTCCTCTAACCTTAGCTTCATTTAGCCTCTTAGCTCCACAACACAGAAGACTGTTAAAAACTCTTTCCCTAACTTATTTTGGTAACATTTATTCATTCTTTGCCTCTCAAATTATGTGTTTCTGTTTTCAGGAATTCTTTTTTTTTGCCCAGCCTAGGCTTGTTTAGGGTGTCTGAGCTACACAGGTTATGCTCTCTTCCCTATTATGGCATTCATAAATTATGATAAGTATTGTTAAATTGGCTCTGCTCCATGATATAAAATCTGAGTATGGATTAGATCTGTCCAGTTCATTCTTGTATCCTAGGAATCTAGTATATTGAAGTAGTCAATTATATTTTAATTTTTAAAATTAAGGTCAATACTTAATGATGCTTTCAGTAAGGTATTATTTAAAAGTAATAATTTATTTCATATATGAGGTGACTATGTATAGAGGAATGGGAATCAATCTAATCTAAACTTGGAATCAATCATATTTATAAAAGGCTCATGAAATGGGGTTGAATAATAATAAAAATATTTCCTCTTGAATTACGTGTATGAATTAAGATATATTCTACAGAATGTTTCTACAAATATTGATATAAAAATATATACATGTCTACATTTATGTACATGATACATCCAACCATACTTAAATATACAACCACACATATTCCTGCACTCACACTTAATAAATGGCAAATTGAAAGTAGTGGCACATAGGTTGGATTTAATTAGATGGGGGTATTTGGAAAGACTTATAATTTGTGGAAATATTTAGAGGAAAAATAGAGGGTGAGATATTGTGCTATGAGACAAAAGTAGAATAAAAGTAAGGAAACATGCTTGTTTTATCACTCATGCCTTTGAACAGAATTTTTAAATGAAATATTTACAAAGAAATGGATACAAATTCTAAAACAAATGCTGAAATAAAATACTCTTCTGATTAAAAGGCACTGTTGTGGCCAGATTAGCAGAAGTCCCAATTATATTAAACTTCTGGACGCCATTCTTTCATAGAACTTGGACAAAAAAAAAAGTCAGATCTTTCTAAGATGAATAACACAAAGTGTTAGCCACACCATTAAATCAAATCATAAAAACATTTCCATGGAGAAGATGAAAACTCTGATGAAACATTTCACTATGAATTAAAAAATATTAAAATGTATAAAATGATCAGACTTTGAGGGGAAATAAATGTAAAAACTAATTAAATGGATGGCAAAAAAAGGTAAAATCCAGCAAGATATGAAAGTATTTGAAAAAATTCAGGGAAATATAGGTAGAAACCAAAATTAAGAAGATATTCTGATAACACTAGAATAAATACTGTAGAAAAGGCAGTAAGATATTTGGAAGACTTTCATGAGAAAGAGCACCAAAATAAGCTGGAAATATACATTTTAAAACCCTTAGAGAGAAAATGAGAGAGAGAATCTAGATGCAAGAAAACAAAACAAAGCATAATTGAAATCCTGAGGGATAAAAACACACGAAAAAAATCCCCACAGATAAAAAAACATATGCAAAGAGTTGTTTAAGAGGATAATTTCCAATATCCAGTGATAACACCTGTTGTTTACTGGTTGAGGTTTAAATTTTGTTTCATTACCTTGTTATCAAAGGATGTTCTCTTGTTATTTCATTTTTTTTTTTTTTTTTTTTTTGGTAATTATGAGGATTCTCTTTCAACAAAGTAAATACAAATCAAACTATAAGAACTTCTAATATTCTCCTAAATCACCCCCATCCCACACCTCAAAGAAAGCATTAGGGTCAGATGACCTTCCAAGAGAATTCCATAAAATCTACAAAGGCCAGATACCCCAATGCTTTGAACTCTTACAGGTAAGATTCAAATTCTTTCATGAATTAAACTAAATTTTTATATTAAGCCTTGATAAATTGCACAAAAATTAAAGAACAAACAGAACAATTCATTTTCAAATGATATGATACCTTAAATTTTATCAAAGAGAAAGCATCACAAAATTAAAAGAATGATAAATCATTATTGTGTTGATTAATTTTATTTTGAACTTGGCTAGGTTATGGTGTTTGGTCAAACATTAGCCTAGTTTTTATTGTGGAGGTATTTTACATGGATGGAATTAACATCTACAATCAGCTGATCTTAATGAAAGGAGTTTATCCTCCATAATTTGGGTATACTATATCCAATCAGTTTCAGGTTTTAAGAGTAAGAATGGAGGGTTTCAGAGGCAGGAAATTCTGGTTCAAGACTTCAAGATTAACTCTTACAAGAATTTCCATCCTGCCAATCTTCACCTATTGAATTTGAACTGAAGACTTCAACATCACCTTTACTGAAATTTCCAGACTAACACCTGCCCTATAGAATTTGGAATTTGTGTAAGTCAATGTGATGGTTAGGTTCATGTGTCAACTTGGCCAGGTGATGGTACCCAAGTGTCTGGTCAAGCAAGCATTGGCCTAATCATGACTGCAAGTACATTTCATGGCTGGTTAATAAACCAACAGGTTGGTTTATTAATTCATCAGTGAATTGGCTGCAGCTGTGACTGATTATGTCAATGAAGGGTGTGACTTACACAATGAAAGAATGCAATCAGCTGGATTTAATCCAATCAGTTGAAGACTTTCAAGTGAGACAGAGAGAGGACCTTCACTTCTTCTTCAGTTGACCAGCAAAGCATTTCCTGAGGAGTCCATTGAAGTTGCCAGTTCATTGACTGAGGAGTTCATTGAACATCTTCATTGGAGTTGCCAGTCTGCTGCCTGCCCTATGGATTTGGACTCATGCATACCCACAGTTGTGTGAGAGTTTTATGAATCTTATATTTATAGATATCTCTTGTTGATTTTGTTTCCCTAGACAACCCTAACTAATACAGTCAGTTCTTTATATTAAATCACACACACACACAAACATACATATGAACACATATGAATATCATGTTGGTTTTGTTTCTCTGGTGAACACTGAACTGATACAGATAGATTTTCATACTGAGAATATTCTAAAGTAACAGAATCATACAGATAAATTTTCTAAAGTGTTTCTGCATTTTTTGAAATGGATTCTTTTGTCTTATTACATTTAAAGGTGCTAATGTCCCTTTCCAGTGATAAAGAGGACACATAAACACAATAGATTTTATCTATTTATTTATGGACATTTGGATTATTTCCACATTCTGCTTGTTATGAGCAAGGCAGCTGTTCCAGTTTGCTAATGCTGAACATTATGCAAAATACCAGAAATGGATTGACATTTATAAAGGGGTTTATTTGGTTACAAAGTTACAGCCTTATGGCCATAAAGGTATCCAAGCTATGGTGTCAACAAGTATACCTTCACCAAAGGAAGACCAATGGCATTTGGAAAACATCTGTTAACTGGGAAGGCACATGGCTGGCATCTGCTGATCCCAGGTTGTGTTCCAGCTCCTCTCTCAGCTCCTGTGTTTTTCAAAGTGTCACTCTTGGCTATAGCCTCTGGGGTTTCACTTTCTGGAAGCCCAGAATCTTCCATACCATCAGTTTTTGATTCCTTTGTACCCAAGAGTTCATTTTTCAGTTTATATCTGTCCTGTCACATTTTACTATAAGCTGCAAGCAGAAACCAGGCCACACGTTTGATATTTAGCTTTGAAAACTCCTCAGCTAAGTATTCTAGCTTGTAACTTTCAAATTCTGCCTTTCATCTGACACCAGGTCAGAATTTTGCCAAATTCTCTGTCACTTTAAAAAGAGGATCACTTTTCTTCCAGTTTGCAATGACACATTCATCATTTCTGTTCAAGGCCTCATCAGAAGTATCTTTAGAGTCCATGTATCTACCAACAGTCTCTTCAAAGCAATCTACACCTTTTCTAACAAGCTCCTTACAATTCTTCCAGAGTCTTCCCCTTATCAATTTAAAAAGCTGTTCCAACATGTTTGGTATTTGCAAACTCAACAGCACCCCACTTCTCTGGTACCAAAGTGTGGGGTAACATCCAATCAAATGTTTTACTCACAGTTGATTGAGTCACATCTCCATGGAAACACTCAGTCAAAGCATTGCAATCTAATCAACACTAATACATCTGCCCCCACAAGACTGAATCAAAGAACACGGCATTTTTCAGGTTGACATAATATATACCAATTGGTACAGCTGCTAATAACATTTGTGTACAAGTTTTTGCTTGGATGAATGTTTTCAAGTCTCTTGGGTAAATACCTAGGAGAAGAGTTTCTAGGCCATCTGGTATGTCCATGCCTAACATTGTGAGGAACAACCAAACTGTTTTACAAAGTTACTCTCACACCAGTACTGTAGGATGGTTCCAGTCTCTCCATATCCTTGCCAACCCTTGTTATTAGCTGTATTTTTTATTATAGACATTATATTGTGTATGGTGTGTATGGTGTAAATCCTAGCAGTTTTGATTTACATTTCCCTAATGATTAATGATGTTGGTCATCTTCTCATATGTTATTTGCCAATTGTATACGTTCTTTGTAGTGATGTCTTTAAAAACCTTTCCTGATTTGTAAATTAGTTTGTCTTTTTATTGTTGAGTCATAAAATCCTTTATATATTCTAGATACAAATCTCTCATTGGATATAAGATTTGCAGGTATTTTCTCTCATTTTCTGGTTTGTCTTTCACTTTGTGGTGTCCTTTGAAGCACTGAAGTTTTTAATTTATTTTTTTCTTTGTTGCTTGTGTTTTTTGGTGTCATAAAATATGATATGCTTTGACATGGCAAGAAGTCTACAATTTATCAGTGATTTCAAAGGTAAGTTACAACATTTAAAAAAATATGAAAGGTAAAAAGAACAACTTTAAGATGAAAGTTCAGGGAATCATCTTCAAGATATTGAAGTAGAAACTTCTTAAACAGCACATGCAAAAATGCCTAAAACAAAATTTCATCATTTGGACTGTTTTAAAATTAAGAATTCTGCTATTCAAGGGAAAATAGTTTCATCACATGTAACCAATAAAGTTCTTATATCCAGAATATAAGGGGCTGCTGTAAATTACTTAGGAAAATACAAGCAATCCATTAGCAAAATGAAGAAGGGACATTACTAGGAACTTTATGACACAGAATATCCAAACCTTCAATACACATAAAGAAAACCAATGAAAACCATAATGTACCACCAACTGCTCCCCAGAAAATCCTATATAAAAAAGACAATTATTTTAAAATGCAAAGGGGTGTAGCTTCCAGAACACTTATATATTGATGAATAGAGTAAATTTGTACAACCATGTTGGGAGACTCACAGTTTCTGGTAAAACTGAATGTATAAAACTCTATGACAAAGAAATTCCACCTTAGCTATAGAACTGTTAAGAACAGATACAATGATTTCCCCAAGACAGATACTTTAATATTCCTAGCAGCACAATGTAATGGAAAATATGGATACAGAAATTGTGGTATAAGCACATTTGGGATATTATAAATCAATCAGAATGAATGAACTACAACTACATCCAAATATATATATCACAAAATTAAGCTGAGCTAAAATGGCCAGATACAAAAGATTATACTTTATATAATTTCATCTATCTATGAAGTCAGAAATATTGGTTTCCTAGGCAAGTGCACAGTAAGTGGAAGAAAGTATTAGGAAGCTATTATATGCTTCATTGATCAACTCTTACCATATTATTACTACCATGATTAAATTATGCTAATTTAAATATAAAAACCCATAATACCACCACCTAATGTAATGTCACTTTAAATATTATACCTTGACTTTTGTTTTTACACTTTCCACTCCAAAATTGCAACTGTAACACATTTGCCCATTAGAAATCTTGTACTCTAATTTGAATCGATTTTCTATAATTTCCCATTATGTTTAAAAATTTCATCTTAATAACCTGATATAACTTGTACTAACAAATGTATCATTGCATATTCAAATATTTCCCTACATTGGGCATTTTGGTTTCATCCTTTGTTTGTTATTTCCTTTTCAGCTCCTTATTTTCTCTCCTCCTTCCTTCCTTTTTTCTTCCTTTTTCCTATTTTTTCTTCTTTCCTTTCATACATATATGTTTCTGTAAACACCTATAAGTCTAAGTACATAAATATACATGTATTTCTACAATGAATTAATTCATAATAAGTTAGAGTAATGTCTTAGTTAAGAGTAATAGGTCAAAACATAATAGCATCCTTAGATTTTCTGATATATTTGGCTTTTAAATATTGTTCCAACAGTGTGCATTAGATACTATTTTAAAGTAAAATGTTTGATTCCCATCTTATAGAAATTGCTTTTGCTTTTGTTGCTATCAATAGAAAATTAATAGACAAATGTTCTATTTTAAAATTTGATCAAACTTCTAATTTTTTACTTATTTATTTTTTTTACCCTTTACTCTCCTCTCAACCCACCTTTAGAACATAGTACTTCAGCCTCCAGCCACATTTTTGTTAACCAAGTTTTTTCAATACATTGTGCATTTTCATACCTCCCATCTTTACTCCAATTATTCCTTCTTTCTCGGATGTTTCTTCTCAACTGAGTGGAATCTTCCCCAACCTCAAAGTCCAGTGTCAGTTTTTATGTAACCTATGATGTATTCTCCATTACACCATTTTCCATGCAACTATACTACTTACTATTTTCCTCTATGATTAATTAAATTAAACATAATTTATAGAGTCCTTCCTACAGTCTTTGGCATATACATTTCTCAATGAAGGTAAAGTTGCATATACATTTCTCAATGAAGGTAAAGTAATAGACATAATATATCCTAATGATATTATTATTAAGTTAACAAACAACTCCAGTGTTATAAATTATGAAATTGTATTTCACTTACTCCAGTTGTTGAGCTCATTTGTAAATAGACATAATGTTTTATATATTATTTCATATACATATATATATACAATCAATATACAAACACATTCAAATACATATTTGCAGAGTTCCTGGAATGTAGGATACAAATTTTTTTTTTACATCAAAATGAAATGCACAGAGGTGGGGCAAGATGGCAGCATAGGGGGGTGTGGAATTTAGTTAGCCCTCTAGAGCAGCTAGTTAACAGCCAGGAACAACTAGTAAGCAATCTGGAACAACTGTTTGGGGAACATCTGTGACCAGACACACATTGTACACAAGTCTGTAATGGTTGGAAGTGTTGAGACCACAGCATAGAAGTGTAAGTTAAGCCTCCAAAATAGCAGAGGTGTGTGGCCCTCCATGACTGTCTCAGCAGGCTGAATTGGAACACTTCCATGTGGGCAAAAGAAGCACTCTCTACTAGGAGCAAGGGAAGGTAGCTCAGTCCAGCTCTAATCTAATTGTTTTAATTAACAATTTTGGAATACTGAATACAAGCTATAAGCACAGATAAACCCAGAGCAAGCTGGAAGGGAACCCTGAGATCTCTCTCAGCAGAGAGGAGGCAGGGCTGACAGAAAAAATATAACAATAGGATAAAATAAATAAGAACAGAGGCTTTTGGAGTCTGTGGAGATCAGAAAACCAAGGAAGGGGGCACATAGAACTGGGCACCAATTCTGGCTCTTGACTGGCAAACTTGGTTGGCTGTTGGGATTTTTCCCTCTCATTTTTAAAAGCTATTCTAAGTAGCTTATTAGAGAAAGCCATAGGCATTTTCAATTGTCAGCTCTTACCCAGGCAGTGGTGGAGTTAAGATAGGTCTGAGAGACAATGTAAGGAGTCAAGTGAAGGAGACAGTTCCCTACAGGACATATAACTCCCCAAAATGGGGGTGGGGCCCAGCTCAAGTGGCAGCCCACCTTCAGAGAATTCAGACACTAGGGCCTGGAAAAGAAACAGCTTAAGCTTGGATTTTGATTTACCTTTGGTCTAAACCACACCCCTGGCAATTACAGGGTCTGCTGAGAATTAAATGCACTATACCTCTTTACGCTGGTGGGGAACTGTGGGCCGACAAGTGCCACCTCATGATCAGGATAGGAAAAGCACAGAGTCTAGAGGCCTCACAGGGAAGTCTGGCAACTTGCTCATTCCCATTCTCAGGGAAACTTCAAAATGATTACACCCTCCTCCTGACACCTGGGCTGGCTGGCTGGTATGGGAAAATCTGATTGTGATCAGTTGTATCTGGGTAGACCTTCCTCAAAAAAAGTGTTCCATAGGGGCAGGGCAAGAACAAGAAAACCAAAAGCTAAAAAAATATGATCAGTTAAGCAGAAGCTATGCTAGAGGTGTAGAATAAGTTGAATGGAACACCAAATAACAGACAGAGAAAAAAAATCCATCCAACAAAAAATCCCTAGGTAAAAGACTGTAAAAAACCTCTAGAATAAATTAACCAAGGAAAACAGATGCCTAGATACCAAAAAAATTATAAGTCACACTAGGACAAATAAAGATATGGCTCAGTAGAGGGAACAAACTAAAACTTCAAATGAGATATAGGAATTGAAACAACTAATTAAAGATGTTCAAATAAAAATGTCAACACAAATTCAAAAATCAAATCCAGGAGTTGAAGAAAATATGGCAAAAGTAATGAATGATAAAAAGAAGACATTGGGCAAACATAAGAAAGAACACAAAAATGTGAAAAAAAATTGGTAGAACTTATGGGAATTAAAGACAAAATATAAGAGATACAAAACACAATGGAGACTTAAAACAGCAGATTTGAAGAGATAGAAGAAAGGGTTAGTAAACTAGAGGACAAGACATCTGAAATCCTACATACAAAAGAACAGGGAAACTAATGGAAAAATATGAACAGAGTCTCAGGGAAATGAATGACAACATGAAGCACACAAATATACATGTCATGGGTGTCCCAGAAGGAAAAGAGAAGGGAACAGGGGCAGAAAGAACAATGAAGGATAACTGAAAATTTCCCATCTCTTATGAAAGACATAATATTACAGATTCAAGCACAGCATACTCCAAACAGAATAGATATGATTAGACCTACTCCAAAATTCTTACTAATCGTACTGTCATATGTCAAAAACAAAGAGAGAATTCCAAAAGCAAGAGAAAAGCAAGTCATCACTTACAAGGAAAACTTGATAAGACTATGTGAGGATTTCTCAGCAGAAACCATGGATGTGAGAGAGCAGTGGTGTGATATATTTAAGATGCTGAAAGAGAAAAACTGTCAACCAAGATTTTCATATTCAGCAAACTGGATATACATATTTTTTTTAATTTTTTATTTTCATATTTTTTATTCTTCATTTTTTTCCACTTCTTCTCTCTTTGCAGATGAAATGGAATTATCCTCATGAATTGTGGTGGTGAATGCACAACATGTGATTATACCAGGAACAATTGATTGCTTACTTAGGATGGGTTGCATGTTGTGTGAATAAAACTGTTTAAAAAATAGATAGAAAAATACAATTGCTGGTGGGTTGTACCTATTCACTATTGGTAGGGAAGTAGAATAATGCAGCCCATATAGAAGGCAGTGTGGTTATTCCACAGGATGTCAACTATATGGTTGTCATATGATCCTGCAAGTCCATTATTAGGAATATACTTGGAAAAACTTAAAACAGGGACAGAAATGGACATTTGCACAATGTTGTTTATGGCAGTGGATTGTCATAAATTGTAATGGATGGAAGTAGCCTAAGGTACATCAATGGGTGCATGGAAGGGTGAACTGTGGTGTGTGCATACAATGGAGTATTGAGTGGCTGCAAGAAAGAGTGAAGTTTTGAGGCATGCAACTAGCTGAATGAACCTTGAGGACATTATGCTGAAGGAAATAAGCCAGAAACAAAAAGACTAATATTATAGCACCTCACTAAGATGGACTAAATACAATGTGTATACTCTTAGAATTGAATTTGTGAGCACAGGTTATCAGGGAAAGGCTTATTGTAAAGGTTCCTAGATTGTAAGCTTTTACAACAGTCACATCTATTCCTGAGTTGTTATGGTTATTTCTAAATTCTTAGATGCTGTGCTCTTTGTGTGTAACCAGGTAGTTCCCTGGAACTTTGGGTATGTCTGTGACACCTGAGACTCAGAGCTACAGTTCTGTAGCTATGAAAGTCAGTATTCCAGTGTACTAATGCTGTCATTATGCAAAATTTCAAAAATAGACTGGCTTTTATAAAGGAAGTTTATTTGGTTAACAAGTTTATAGTCTGAATGACATGAAAGTGTCCAAATTAAGGCATCAACCCAAGTATACCTTCCCCAAAGGAAGGCCAGTGGTGTGCAGAAAACCTCTGTTAGCTGGAAAGGCATGTGGCTGGTGTCTGCTTGCTCCTAAGTTGTGTTCCATCTCCTCTCTTAGCTCCTATTCATTCTTCATAATGTTGCTCTTGGGGTGTTTGTCCTCACTTAGCTTCTCAGGAGCAAACTCTGGGCTAACATCTCAAAAGTTTCCGCAAAAGTCTGCTTTTAGCAGCTGTCTCCAAAATGTCTCTCTCAGTTGCTTTGAGGTCCTTCTGTTTGTGAGCTCTTTTATAGGACTCCAGTGATTAAATCAAGACCCACCCTGAATGAGTGGGTTATATATTTCCATGGAAATAATTTAATCAAATATTTCACCCATTGTTGATTGAGTCACATCTCCATGGAAACCTTCAAAGGATTCCAACCTAATCAACACTAATATATCTGCCCCAAAAGATTGCATCAAAGATCATGGCATTTTAGGGGACATGATACATCCAAACCAACACAGTCAGTATTACCTCATACAGCAACTCTTTAAAAGGTGAAAAAAAGAGATCAGCCTTCAATTAGAGATATGAATACAGCTGATCTGGTTAGGACTAGGACAAATCAGACTAAAGGATAAAGGACAATAATTCTCTCTCACAACTTCTGTGTGAGACCAAAGGAATAGATGTTTATTTGGTGCAAAATTTACATTTTCTGTAACTTACTATCAAAATCAATCTATATGGTCAGTTTCTTTGAATACCATAATTACATGGAATCTTGAAAAGGAAGTGAGATCTTGTTGGTTTGTACAGGCTAGTGTAATGCTCTAATACTTCCCAGAGTAATTTGGGCAGAGAATAAAAAATGTATTTGCATAGGCTCCTTAAGGGACTTTGGAAAAATGTGGAAATATTAAGCTTTTCCACCTGTGTGGAGGCACAGAAGGTTCCCTGGCTTGGCAAATTAGTTAGGGAGGCCGCTCCCTAAGCATTGGATGCCTGAAGGCAGGCACCAGGCTGGGAGAAGTCCAAAGCATTGTGTGCCTGAAGGCAGGCACCAGGTTAGAAGGGCAAAGCATTGTGTGCCTGAAGGCAGGCACCAAGGCATTGTGGACCTTGGGGCTGGTGCCAAGGCATTGTGTGCCTGAAGGCAGGCACCAAGGCATTGTGCACCTGACAGCAGGCAATTAACTTAGAGAATGATGCTGGGCTCCTTCTGTGCCCCTGCTTTCCCACCTGGTTCAGAAGAGATCATTCCCTGAGATTACTATTGTCCTCAAGCTTGCACCCGAAGGTTGTAAACATGCTAGTCTTGTGATATTAGAACCAACGCGATTGCCTGGGGAAATGGGAAAAACAATTACATAGCCCAAAGAATGCTTATGCTATATAATCCTGTGCTAAGAAGCCAGTAAAGAACTTCTTGCAGGAACAGAGAGACAGGGTCAGCTCCCTTCTTTCACAATTGGTGGCCCGTATGGGGAAATTCCAATCCTGACCACAACATTTGGAAGCTGCACAGTAAGTATAAGCGATTTATTTTGCAGTGGTTCAGTAGTTTCAGCCACTCAACAATTATGGGTCAGTCTCTCACTGTTCCCCAGCGCCAGTATGTATTAACCCTACAATGGCTGCTGCAGACTAGCAGAACTTCTGTCTCTGAGGACACTTTGCATTCTTTGTTACATGATGTTGTTCAGAATAACCCTTGGTTTCCTGATGAGGACACATTAGAGCTAGACGTCTGGGAATGAATTGGAAGGAATTTAAAATGTGATTTTGAGCAAGGACAGAAAATTTCCTCTAAGACATTTATTACATGGGCTCCTGTTTGTACTGCCCTGGCTCCTCTTCATATTGCTGGAACTGAGCTTTCTGAAACTGAGGTACCTAAAAGGGAGACCACAACTGTCTCTGATGAGTGTCTTCTGCTTCTGAGCCATCGGCTCCTCTGCCAACAGCTGATAAGGGTGCACATTTTAGACCAGTGAATTTAACTTGAGAATGGCAATCTTCCTCTTCTTTTGCTGTTCTTGAACAGGCTTTGCAAAGAATTTATGTCCCCCATTTGATATTTACTCTAATTGCAGTTCTTATACCCACTGTTGTAATTTTAACCTCTGCTACTGCGTCCATAGTAGCTATCACCCAAACTGTACAAACAGCTCACTTTGTAAATTCTGCTATTGAAAATGTTAGTCAACAATTTATTACTCAACAAAGCATTGATCAGAAAATCCTAACCCAACTTCAAGCCCTAGAGGCTGCAGTTGAATGTGTAGGTGAATGGCAAGATGCCCTTGCCTGGCACCTTACCTTAAGATGTGATTGACAGATGACATCCATCTGCGTAAACCCTTTGCAATGGAATCATGCACGTCACACTTGGAATATTAAAAAACAATTGTGGGGAGCATTTCATGATAATTTAACTAGCGATGTGGATAATCTAAAAGCACAAATTTTAGAAATGCTCCATGCCACCTGAATCAATGAACAGCAAACAAATGCTATCAATACTCTACAAAATCATTTGCAACAGCTAGACCCAAGCTCCTGGGGTCACATATTTTCTCTACCCTCTATAGCTAAATGGCTCTTACTTAGTGCTATATCTTGTGCTTTGCTTTTAGGACTCCAGTGCAGGTGGACCAGCCTAAGAAGATGTTGCGCTCATTCCCGGAACCCCCATGATATCCCTATGAATGAGCTTTATGTTATCACACAAAATTGTAATCAGAATCAAAAGGGGGAAATGTGGAGGCACAGAAGTTTCCTTTGCTTGGCAAGTTACTCAGGGAGGCCGCCTCCTAAGCATTGTGTGCCTGAAGGCAGGCACCAGGCTGGGAGAAGTCCAAAGCATTGTGTGCCTGAAGGCAGGCACCAGGTTAGAAGGGCAAAGCATTGAGTGCCTGAAGGCAGGCACCAAGGCATTTTGGGCCTGGGGGCAGGTGCCAAGGCATTGTGTGCCTGAAGGTAGGCACCAAGACGTTGTGCGCCTGATGGCAGGCAATTAAGTTAGAGAATGATGCCGGGCTCCTTCTGTGCCCCTGCTTTCCCACCTGGTTCAGAAGAGATCATTCCCTGAGATTACTATTGTCCTCAAGCTTGCACCCGAAGATTGTAAACATGCTAGTCTTGTGATTTTAGAACAAACACAGTTGCCTGGGGAAATGGGAAAAACATTATGTAGCCCAAAGAATGCTTATGCTATATAATCCTATGCTAAAAAGCCAATAAAAAACTTCTTGCAGGAACAGAGAGATGGGGTTGGCTCCCTTCTTTTACACACCTGGGGAATTACTGATATTCTCACAAGCATTGAGACTACCAATTTAATAGGCCAAGCCCTCAATCTTGGGGTTTGTCCTTATGACTTATTCCTGCAAGAGAGAGGCTAAGCCTACTTATAATTATGCCTAAGAGTCAACCCTAGAAAACCTCTTCTGTTGCTCAGATGTGGCCTTTCTCTCTAAGCCAACTCTGCAGGTAAACTCACTGCACTCCCCCATACATGGGTCATGACTCCCTGGGGTTTAAGTCTCACTGGCAATGTGGGACATGGCTCCCAGGGATGAGACTTGCCCAGGAATCTTGGGATTGAAAAAGCCTTCTTCATCAAAAGGAGGAATTGAAGTGAAACAAAATAGAATTTCCTTGGCTGAGAGATTTCAAATAGAGTCAAGAGGTCATTCTGGAGGTTGTTCTTAAGCATTATATAGATATCCCTTTGTAATTTTTAGTGTATTGGAATAGCTAGAAGGAAATACCTGAAATTGTTGAACTGTAATCCAGGAATGTTGATTCTTATAGATGACTGTGTGACTATACAGCTCTTAAGGTGTGAGAGTGTAATTGCATAAACCTTGTGACTGACACTCCCTTTATCCAGTGTATGGACAGATGAGTAAGAATACAAAAACAAAAAATAAAAAAAATACTAGGGGGGATTAAGGGTGTGGGATGTTTTAGGTGCTTTTTGATTTTGATTTTTATGCTTCTTTTTATTTTTTGGAGTAATGAAAATGTTCAAAAATTGATTATGCTTATGAATGCACAAGTATGTGATGATACTGTGAACCACTGATTATACATGTTTGGTGATTACTTGGTATGTGAATATATTCCAATAAAATTGTATTAAAAACAAAATGGAAGAATGTCCTTTTTCTCCTTCCCAGGCTGTTGATAACTAACTTTTTTCTAAAGGATGTTTTAAAGTTAAATTATCCATGAAATAATCCTTGAAAACTTCATTCTGCATTTTTCAATCTCAGCCCCTAGCTTTTAAATATATATTTATTTTAACCCTCACCACCTGCAATGATGTTTGGCAGATTATACTTATAGCTCTTTTTGCTATACTGTCAGCTATCTCAAATAGAGGAGCTTTTCTATATTATCTTTGATGTCCCCATTCAAGCATAATACCTAGTTCATCCAAAGTACTCAGTAAACATGAGTTAGCATAATAATGTTAAACTACAAAACCATGCATTTGAAAATACTGATTTTCTTAGGTTTTAACTATCTGGGTTAAATATATATTTTTATAAGTAGTGTGAATATATATGTATGTATTTGTTTACGCATATATATGTATGTGTGTGCATATTTTCAGATGCTATATGTTTAATTTCAGATAATTTGGAAATGTGTTAAGGAAGCCATATGCTTATATATAATTATCTCAAATATACATTAAACTTTTAAGTGGAAATGTAAACAACATAAGTGAATTTTTATACCATAATTTAACTATTTTACACTCTCTAGTCAAAAAAATAAGTTATATCTGTGGATAAATTTTTAAAGCAATGTTACTCTGTGTGTTATATCCTCAGACCTACCAATTTTATAAAAGCTGTAAAGTATACATTAATCTTGAAGAAGAATTATTTATCTAAGTTTATAGTTTACCAAAGGATAACCTCATGAGGGCTTAAGTATCAAAATTTTTAAGAACATCAAAATTTCCTCATGATTTCTCATCAACTATTTACTGAATCTGTGATTTGTAATCTTTTGAACCAAACAAAATATATTTGCCTATCCTTATTTTCCATTGTATAATATCTTAATAGTTTTAATATAATTAAAACTTTCCAAATAGTAAGAGAAAGTTTGATGACATATTACAGTCTATATCCTAGATTTAACTGCATTTGAATTAAGTAATATAGTGAAAGTGTTTGTCACAGGATATGGATATATTGCATATATAAGTTTGACACACAAGAACACATGTTAATAAATAAATATATTAAATAGTGCCATTAATTAATTTTGGAGTGAGATTTAATAACATCAAGTTGAATAATTAAATCTAACATTCACAAAGCAAACTATTAATTATAGAATAAATCTATGGTTTAACAGTTCCAGAGAATTCAGTGCCTCATCAATTTATAAGATGCATAAGATTTCCTCATATCAGTTTTCCAGTTAATCCCATTTTATTCTTGGCTTTGCAAGAATTATACATTCCAGATTCAGGGCTTAGCTAGAGATTATATAAATCACTATAGACAGAATATCACACTGGAAAATTCACAAATTTTCTTTTTTTGTGTGGGCTTACTATCACTCTGTTCTCCAAATGGATTCACAGTATACTGAAAATAATTTCCTGGCTTTTCAATATTTGGAAATCATTTAGAATTGATTTTCAGAATAATGAAATGGGCAAGGTTAATAATATATGTAGTGGTTTTATGTTTACATTAATTGTATATCATTATTGCATGTCAAAAGAAATGCATATGTGTAATATTTACTGGTATAGAATTACCTATTCCAAATAGATTGTCATTTAATAGCAGCTGTATATTTTTCTTTAGAATGCTATATTTTCCCAGAACATTTTATTCATTTTAATTCTCAGTTTTCTTGACTAATATTTCAGTATGACATAAACCATAGTATTTAAAAAGCAAAGAAGAAATCACATGAAACAGATGTCACTACTTACTTATATAGCTGTTTTTGGTCCAGAAATAAAAACAATGCTTATTTCCCCAGACAGGATAACAAACCAAAACAAAGAAAAACAACACTACTGTGGCTACAGAATTGAAAACTTAAATAATAAAATATTAATGATGATGATAATGATACTAATACTAATACTAATAATAGTCTTAAGAGTTTTCATGGTCAATGATACCAGTTTGCATGGGGCAAGGACTGTTTCCAGTGTGTTCTTCGGCAGGTATTAATCTCTAAATATCTAAGTTCATTATATTTGTATCTGGATCTTGCTGAGTTTCAGCTTAGGCTTTATATTTAGGGGGCAATGGTGAACAGATCCTTGGTATGCTTCCTTGCTTTTCTGTAAGTGTAAGAATGCTTTAAAAGTACATTTCTTGGCATATATTTTAACCAATATTTGAGGGGTTTGTGGAAGGAGAGCTTTTAAAAATATCTAGCTTACCTTCAGGTCTAAGAAGAAAATCCCTATTAGACTCACTACTGACAAATACAAATCTAAATTTCCAAAGTTATCATCAACCAATACAGAGAAAATATTTCTCCTTCCATTCACACAACACTTCTTAACATTATAAGAACCTCCTTCTATCCTTTCAGTATTCTCTTCCTTTCCAAGCATTTCAAGATAATATGCTATATTTTGTATACCTTCCCTCCATCTGAATATCTTGTAGGGCAATATGGCAAATGAAAATATAGAATACCAGGGAAATATGAATTTTGCATAAAATGAATAATTTTTAGTGCAGGTGTGACTGAAGTATTGCCTGTGATGCACTTAATCTATATCTCATTTTTGTTTTTTTGGAAATTAAAGTAAGCATCATGCTTTTAATCTGGTAATTCTACCTTGTCTACACAGCCTCTGAATCTGCACATTCTGTTTGTGTGGCACCTATTACCCCTTTATCATTAAAACTTCACCTGTGTCTCTCCCACCTGACTATAATGAATGCAAATAAAATTTGCTCCTGTAGAAGAATTATTTTTTAAATTTCTGTAATGGTATTAAACATCACAATATATCTGTTAACATCCATGAGCTTTATACAGAGACAATTTCATCTTTGTACCTACAGCATATATAAAATTTCTTAATCTTAAAAAGCATTCAGATCATCTATGTTGACTAAGTCAACATATGGCCTTTACTCCCTTTGATTTAGAAACTAGACTTTGAGGGACAGAGAACAGAATAATAGTAATATAATAATAACTAATATTCCTTGAGTGTATTCTATGTTCCAAGCACTATTCCAAGTATTGTTTCTGATACAGTGTGATATATGAGTTCCTGGAAAACCTCAGCTTCTTTAAAATCAAGGATTAAGGAAGAGGTTATGCATAGAGAACTCTAATATATGTACTTGGTAATCAGAGAACCAGAAATAACAATAAGAAGCCTAATAACTTTAATAGTGCAGCTGGAAGATAGGGTAAGTTACAAAAAAGTAAAAAACACTACAATAAATATAGTATTTTATCTTGAAATGAGCAACAGGGGAGCAGAGAATTAATATAAAATGTACAAGGAATCATCTTGGTTGTTCAGTTAAGTAGATATGACAAAAATGTAAAAATGTACAAATCAGCCAGAACTATGAAATTAAAACACCCAGGAAAATTAAATTTGGGGAAAATTTGGTATGAATCAACACCAATTCTTTATTATATTAGCATCATCTATTATGTTTAAGCTCCATATAAACTAACATAATATATTAACAGAATTTCAAAAAGCTGGTACATTTCATTAGTTAGCTTTCACAAGAAAACAATGAGGTTAAGAACTGGTTTTGTTACCTTTGTAGAGAGAAGAAATATAAGAAACAGCAAAGTCATGAAATGTGTTTATGGGAACACAGCTATTGGTGGAACCAAGATTCCAATCTAGACCATTTGAGCACATAATTCTCAATTCTTACTGATGAAGATATGCTTGCAGTTTGAAATGGTTGCAGTTGAAGTTGTAAATCTTGATGTCAATGTTTTAAAATTCCATGGCTGATAAACCTAGAAACATTAAAGAAAACAAACAAACAAAAAACTTCTACTTTACATCCTTATTCAATATACAGAAAACAATGAACCTAAAATTTGATGTGTCAAATCCTTCTTTGTTTCTAAGATATAGTTTTTTTGAATCACTGCATTTGAATATATAAATTGTATATTTGCTTCGCTATTTAATAATATTTATGCCTCCCAAGCTCATTTATCAACTTTCCATCTGTGGTGGTTTGGAATGATATACCCATGAAACAACATGTTCTTAAACTTAATGCATATTAGTGGGTGTGAATCCATTGTTAGTAGAAATTTTGATGAGGTTACTTCATTTAAGGTGCAGCTCAGCTCAATCAGGTTGAATCATAAATCCTATTGCTGGAGTCCTTTACAAGCAGAATGAAATTCAGACAAATAGAAGGAAAGCCACAGAGGAAACAGTCAGAAGCTGAAAGTCAGTGGGTCTCAGAGACAAGGGAGAGCCTAGGAGAGGTTGCCATGTGCATTGCTATGTGGAGCCAAGGAGCAAGGATCACCAGCAGCCAGTCCCAGAATTCCAGTCTTCAGGAAGAAAGAGCATCACCTTGATAATGCTTTCATCTTGACTTCTAGTCTTAAATCTACAAGCCAATAAATTCCCATTGTTTAAGCCAACCCATTGCATGTTATTTGCTTTGGCAGTCAGAAAACAAAGACACTGTCCTCTGAGATCTACAGAGACAGGCCCTTGACAGGCTTGTTGTATTTTATAAAGCTTCCCTCCCTGCCATGAGCCTATAATGCCATAGCTAGACATTTGATACAAGTGTAGCAGTCAAATTATCTCTTTTGGAAATTCAGAATTCTGATCCACAGTTTTCTGTCAGCCTTTGAATATGACTAGAATAATATTATATAAAATCAGGAAAAGAAAGGCAATCATATTTTAACATGTGAATGAGAAAGCAAAAGAAAGCAATCTGTAATATCAAAGAATGAGGCATATTTTCAGACATATGTGGTGACAAAAGACTGCAAATGTATGTTCTCACTTATTGATGATTTTTTAGTTACAGGTTCCATCCAATATTTAACTCTTGTGTTAAAAGATTTAAAAAAGTTGAAGATTTTTTGACACTAAAATAAAGTGCCTAAACTAATACAAATAATGTCCCCTTTTGCACATAGATGATATTTATTGGCTAAGAGTAGTTTAAGAAAAATAAAATAAAAATTAATTTGTTATAATACTTATGTCAATATTTGAATATCCATATTGCAATAGAAGAGTTTACATGAAGTTAAATATTATGTGAATTCAGTAGTTTCCTTTGCAACTTAAAAAAAAAAAAAAAAACTCCTTATATTATTTTGCAAATTATTCTCACTGAACTTTTACAGAAAAACTGCATAATGGTGGGAAATAGCTAACTCTTATTTGAGAAAAGGAACTTAGTAATTTTTTTATAATTAATAGAGGGCTTTTGAGCCCACCAAAATTAACATTTTAATCAGATCAGAAATAAGGATGTATCTTGAAAGAAATTTGGCACAGTTAATTCATGGCAATAGGGAAAATATTTTCTATTAGACATCTTTTGTCTCAAATAATGTCATGGCTGTAATTAAGAATTTACATCCCCAAATGAGATCCTTACATGTTCTTTGAAATCCTTTTTCTCCTCTCAAAAATTATACTCAGTATTACGCTTAACAATAGAGACATTATTGATGATTTTTATTTATTCATCTGAACACAAAATAATATTATATTCTACAATGAAGAATTCAATGTAATTTTCTCCTGTTATCAAATTAAAATCCACTGATTTCTCTCTCATCAGAAGATGAGAAAACGAAACAAAACAAAAATGCCAGACACAGGAAAAGAAGTAAGTGCCTTGGAACTGTTTTACTTCAATGCAGGAAATTGAGCATGAATTCTACAAAGCCAGTGAAGACTCTTGTCAACTGTGGTAGGCAGCAGGTGTCTGTTGGTGACAACATTTCAGCAGTCCTGATGTTACCTTCAAGATGTCCTTTTTAAAATAAAATGAATCAATATTTTCAACAAAACATTTTCTTCCTCTGTTTTAACCTGTGTATTCTCAGTGTCATTCTCCTCAGGCAGCACCATAAGTTAATAAGTGTTGTAAAGAATTCAGAACCAAGCATTTAATTAGGATACATTCAATGTCTACTCTTGCTTTTGAATAATAAAACTGTCATGTTAATCCCCAAAGTCTACTAGTTGTATATTTGTGCTACATAAAGCTTTTCTGGTGGGTTCCAGTGTTTATATTCTATCTCCCAATAAACTTTAGAAAAATTTTCAAATCAGTAGTTAGATGCCACATAATTTCCTTCCTTAAAGTTTGTGCCCATATAATGAAAGACCTTTTATTCTCCTTAATGAGGAAAGCCTAAATTAAATAACAGTTCAATGGATGGACTTGGCATTCATCTGAAATGCTGTTTTTTAATGCAAATTATGCATACTCTAACTTGAATATGAATTTACTGATAAATTTATAGATAAAAAATAGTGTAATTGCCAGACATTTGCCAAGAAGAAAGCAGATATATTTTAAATGGTTTTAAAAACCCAGATGCGAACACTGAGATAATTTCCAGTGAGTGAATCTGTGAAATACATTGGAGAATCTCTAGGCTTTTTCATGTGCTCTATGTTGGTATGCTTTGTAGGTGGCAATGTGCTGCCTAATGCAGCTAATATAATAAAATATATATGTCAATTCTATAAAGTATGTAATTATAGATAAATTTGGTTATATTATTCTTATATTAAGCAAAGAAAATTTACATATTGTCAAATAGCAAATACATTGCAATTGCATCACATCAAGGTTTTTAAAAAATGTATTTTATTAATTCATTGATGGATACTTATTGAATATCACTTTGTATCAGGCACTCTTTCAGTAGACAGACCCTAAGTATAAAGCAATGAACAAAAGAAACATACATCATCTGTTCATGGGGCTTACATTCAGTAGGGGAGATAACAAAAATTAAATTATGTATAGTGTTGGATAGTTATAAAAATGCTCAGGAGAAAACTAAAGTAGAAAGTTTGATAAGGAGTACCAGACATAAGAGGTGTTGACAGAGAAGACTTCAATGAAAAATGTAAATATTAAAGTAAAGACTAAAGGGAGATGAAGCAGCAAATCTGTAGATAAAGTGTCTTTAGAAGAGCAAAACCCCAAGGAAGTCCAGTTAAGAGTCCAAGATGGCTCAAGCAGAGTTGGAGGAAAGTAATAAGAGATCAAGTCAAATAGAAAACAAGATTATGGAGGTAGATGCATAAGATTGCTCTCGAGTTTATATGGGAATTTGATTTTTCTCTACATGAAATGAGAAACTTTGCAGAGTTGCATACAAAATAGTACCATTCCATGATTTCCATTGTGACAGAATCACTAAAATTGCTCTGTGGAGATTAGAATGAAAGTGGGCAATGCTGAATTAAGATGACCAGGTAGAAGGCAATTAAATCAAGCCTGGTGAGAGATGATGGTGACTAGGATGAGAGTAGTGAAGTGCTGAGATGGAAAGATGATAATTTTAGGTTAGTTTTAAACTAGAACTAAAGTTTTAGTTTTAAAGATGTTAAGTTTATGGTGCTTGACATCCAGATAATGAATGTCAAGATCTCTGAGTGAGATCGGGAACATTTTTAGTCTGACATAGTCTCACATTTTATTTAACAGCATTAATCAGTCTACTTTGTTAAGAATAGACAGCAGTAGAAGGGATCAGTTCAGGTTGATGAATCTGGTAGGTAATAGAAAATTAATTAATACAAATATACATAAAAAGACACATTATCGATGTTGCAGCTAAATTGCACTGATCAGAAATATGTTGGTTATGGCTGGGATCTCAAAAATAACCAATAAATAAGCCCTGAACTATTTATTTATTGGTTTTATTTGCATATCCCAATCACCCCATCATAACCAATATATGATATTTACACTGATGACACAGTAATTATTATAAATGCTACCCAGGATTACGAATAATATTAAGCAATAGTTTTTCTGTTTTTTTTTTTTTTTTCTTTTCATTCATTGTTATTAGTTTCTTACACAGGTGATTTTAAAGCAAATTCTCAACTCTGGCATTCTCTTTTCTCCTAGCACATAGAAGATAATGCTGAAGTTTTCTTAGAATTATGCTAAAATGCATAGAGATGCCAGGTGATCTCAGGGTAGAAACTGGGTTGACGTAAAAAGGATGAGTGTTTCACTCATTTGAATACTCTAGTGAATCCTTAAGTAATTGAGCTGGAAATAAATATTAGATTTTATGAGTGAAGAAACTCCAAATAGTTCCTTTTTTGAAATGTCATTATTGGTTTTAGTAGTTGATTATTCTGCATAAAATCATGTTTTGTAAAGTTTGTTCACCCAACAATAACACCAACCAATATACCAGGTGTAAGAATTTATTGTCATATCTAATTGCCATAATTTTTTTTAAATTTTTATTGGGATTGTTCAGATACCATACAATTATCCAAAGATCCAAAGTGTACAATCAGTTGCCCCTGGTACCCTCATACAGCTGTGCATCCATCACCACACTTAATTTTTGTTCAATTTTTAGAACTTTTCATTACTCCAGACAAGAAATAAAATGAAAGATGAAAAAAAGAAAAAGAAACAGAAAAGGAAACTCCAATCCTCCCATATCCCTAACCTATGTCCCTCAATTGTTGACTCGTAGTGTTGTTATAGTACATTTGTTACTGTCTATGAAAGAATGTTGAAATACTACGAACTGTAGTATATAGTTTGCAATAGGTATATATTTCTTCCCTATATGCCCCTCTATTACTAACTTCTAGTTGTATTGTACATTTGTTCTGGTTCATGGAAGAGTTTTCTAGTATTTGTACAGTTAATCATGGACATTGCCCACCATAGGATTCAGTTTTATACATTCCCATCTTTTGATCTCCAACTTTCCTTCTGGTGATGTATATGACTCTGAGCTTCCCCTTTCCACCTCATTCACGCACCATTTGGCACTGCTAGTTATTCTCACATCTTGCTACTGACAACTCTGTTCATTTCCAAACATTTAAGTTCATCCTAGTAGAACATTCTCCTCATACTAAGCAACCGCTCCCCATTCTTAAACCTCATCCTATATCTTGGTACCTTATTTTTCATGTCTCTGAGTTTACATATTATAATTAGTTCTTATCAGTAAGACCCTGCAATATTTGTCCTTATGTGTCTGGCTTATTTCACTCAGTATATTGTCTTTGAGGTTTTGTCATCAACCCATTTTTTTTTAAGATGGTTTTGTTCACACACCATATATTCCTTCCTAAGTAAACAATCGATGGTTCTCTGTATGGTCACATGTTTATGTGTTCACCACCGTCACCACTATCTATATAAGGGCATCTATGTTTCTTCCACAAGGCAGGAGGGAGAGTCAAGGAAGGTAGAGAGGCAAAAGAAAGAGGAAAAAAAATGGCAGCTAGGAAGTAGCAAAAGGAGAAGTAACCTTAAATCAAAGTAAAGAGTCAGACAACACCACCAGTGTCAAGTGTCTAACATGCCTCCCCATCCCCCCCTCTTATCTGCATTTGCCTTGGTATATCACCTTTATTACATTAAAGGAAGTATAATACAATGATTCTGTTAGTTACAGTCTCTAGTTTACATTGATTGCATCCCTCCCCCAATGCCTCCCCATTTTTAACACCTTGCAAGTTTGACATTTGCTGTTCTCCCTTGTAAAACAACATATTTGAACATATTATCACAATTGTTGAACACTCTAGATTTCACCAAGTTACACAGTCCCAGTCTTTATCTTTCCTCCTTTCTTCCGGTGTCTCACATGCTCCTAACCTTCCTCTCTCAACCTTATTCATAGTTATCTTTGTTCAGTGTACTTACATTGCTGTGTTACCATCTCCCAAAATTGTGTTCCAAACCATGCACTCCTGTCTTCTCCTATCACTCTGTAGTGCTCCCTTTAGTATTTCCTGTAGGGTGGGTGTCTTGTTCACAAAGTCTCTTATTGTCTGTTTCTCAGAAAATATTTTGAGCTCTCCCTCAGATTTGAAGGACAGCTTTGCTGGATATAGGATTCCTGGTTGGCAGTTTTTCTGTTTCAGTATCTTAAATACATCACACCACTTCCTTCTTGCTTCCATGGTTTCTGCTGAGAGATCCACACATAGTCTTATTAAGCTTCCTTTGTATGTGATGGATTGTTTTCTCTTGCTGCTTTCAGGATTCTTTCCTTGTCTTTGACATTTGATAATCTGATTATTAAGTGTCTTGTCATAGGCCTATTCAGATCTATTCCATTTGGAGTATGCTGCACTTCTTGGATCTGTAATTTTATGTCTTTCATAAGAGAGGGGAAATTTTCATTGATTATTTCCTCTATTATTGCCTCTGCCCCTTTTCCCTTCTCTTCTCCTTCTGGGACACCAATGATATGTACATTCTTGTACTTTGTTTCATCTTTAAGTTCCCAGAGACATTGCTCATATTTTTTTCATTCTTTTCTCCATATGCTCCTTTGTGTGTAGGCTTTTAGGTGTTTTGTTCTCCAGTCTTGAGTGTTTTCTTCTGCCTCTTGAGATCTGCTGTTGTATGTTTCCATTGTGTCTTTTGTCTCTTGTGTTGTGCCTTTAATTTCCATAGATTCTACTACTTGTTTTTTTGAACTTTCAATTTCTGCCTTATGTATGCCTAGTGTTCTCTTTACAGCCTCTATATCTTTTGCAAAATATTCTCTAAACTTTTTGAATTGACTTAGCATTAGTTGTTTAAATTCCTGTATCTCAGTTGAAGTGTATGTTTGTTCCTTTGGGCCATTGCTTTGTTTTTCTTAGTGTAGATTGCATTTTTCTGTTGTCTAGGCATCTAACCTTCTAGGCCACCCCAATCAGGTTTTCCCAGATGAGAACAAGGTTAGGTCACAGAAGAAAGAAATATTCAGTATTTGGTTCCCCTGATGGTTTTTCTTAGAGGATTGATACACCTATGCTTTACTGCCTGGCAGGTGCATCTGTCAGCCTGTCACCGGCTGGGGTAAGAGGGTGTGGCCCGAGGCTCTCCTCCCCCAGGCTTTGGGGTCTGGTTCTGGAAAGGTGGGCAGTGGAGCTGGGCCCCTCCCTTTCCTCTTGGGAAACTGTGCCCCCTCCAAAGAGGTCAACTGCATATCAATAAGTTCTTTGTTTCTCTGACTCTGCTGATCAAAGTGTTTTGATTTTGAAATGGCTGAGGCTGTCTTTACTACAAAGTGCTGTGAGCTGAAAAGGGCTGAGATTTTCTCCACAGAGAGCGAAAGGGACAGAAAAGCTCCCAGGTTTACTCATCAGCCGGAGATAGCACCTGATCCTCTGGATCCCCATCCTAAGACAGATATGTCCCCCAACTCTCCCAAGGTCAGTTGTCACCAAAAGCCTCTGTCTGCTTTTTGAGGATTCTTTGTCCGTATTGAGCAGTTAACATTAAAAACCCAGTTGGAGCTGCGCTGAGAGAGTGTTGCTCTCTAGCACTGTGAGACTTCCATGAGGGAGGGGCTCTTGGCTCTCAGCTCTCTGCATGCGTCCACAGTTTTACTTATAGATTTTATGCTGCGATCTCAGGCATTCCTCCCAATTCAGGTTGGTGGATGATGAGTGGACAGTCACATTTGTCTCCCCGCAGTTATTCCAAGTTATTTACTAGTTTTTTGGTCATTTATGAATTGTTCCGGGGGGGACTAACAGTCTTCCACTACTCTCTATGCCGCCATCTTAGCTCCTCCCCTCCATAAGTTTTTATTTTATTTTCTTTTACTATACTTTTGGATAATTTGTAAAATTGGGTGAGTGCCTTATGTTGATCTGGTAATAAGTTAGGTAAAGGCAACCAAGAATTCTGAATAAACAGAATTACTCTTGCCCACTTACAAACAACTGTTTTCAAAGTGCACACTGGTAAAGCTGATTAGAGAACTGAAAGCCAGTTTATATATTTAATGTACTTAGAAATAACTTTCGCTATATCACTTTTCTAAGCTAAGTAATATTCACTGATGTACTCCAGCATTGATATAAAACAAAACAAACAAACCCTATGTTCTTATGTTTCAGGCAATTATAATGTTATCCTCTGAAGTGTGCAATAGTTTACACTCTTACTTTTCTCATGAGGCTTCCTAGAAGCTTGGGAAAATACTTGCTTTGGATTATCAAAAAGGGAACTGTCATAATATACTTCCGTTGAATAGAATGTGTTAATCTTATCACTGCTACTTTGGCAAAAAAGAAAGAATAAGAGACATGCATGCATGTGGGAATATTTTTAACCCTGATACGAAGGAAGCGATATTAGGTCAGTAAGCTACAGATTGAGAACCATTTCCCTCCCTTACTGGCAAATTGTGGATGTTGACTTTCTCTGATTGTATAGTCATTCCTCAGCAATGTGAGTGGACTTTTGAAGTACAGGGATCTCCTCAAATGAACAGTTATCAGACATAGGATACCCAGGGGAAAAATGTCAAAATTTAAAGAAATTCCTACACATCTCCCTGTTCTTTTCCACTGATTACAAATATGCATGTAGAACAAACTTTGAACCTTTACACAAAAGAAAAAAGATAATATTAAATATTGTTCTTAAATAAATTTATATATATTACTTAAGTCATTTTTAAGTAAGCAAACATTCCTAGTTCTCCATTTGTCTTTGCTGCAGTGAGGAGGAGATGGTAGTATCAATGTAAAGCTGAGAGCAATGAGGAGCACCTAGTCAGATGTGAAAGGGAGCCTAGTGTGATTATTTGGACAAGCACTGCAGGTTTTCCTTAAATTGAGTGGTAGCATGTTTTCCTTTCTATACATATACATATCTCATATGGTTATCTGTTTTTGTAAAATAGTGTGAGAGCAAAAACATTAAATATTAATATATAGAGATATAGATGATAGTTTTAATAATTGAATATGTTCAAACTACATGGATATGCATGATATGCATGGTGTGCATTTCAGTACTGGTTTGGTCAGGAAATAAAATGGCCACTACATATATTATAGGACTAAAGAGGAAATAGAGTTTACATGAATTAGATGGAGCTAGCGCATGAAAATCTGGAAAGCTGCAGCTGAAGCATCTGAGACACTGGCATGAACTTTAGGCTAAAGCACTAAAGCAGGAGCCATAAATCTTGGAAAGGTCCAAGGAGCAAAGCAGCTCACAGCCACTATGAAGCAGCAGAAAATGGACAGGTATGTGAAGACACCCATCTATCTTAAAAGCTCAAAGCACAAGCACATAGATCTATTAATCTCTCATTTTTTGTTATCATGATTGAGAATCAGGGACAATGGAAAAGTCTGCAGAGCCATCTTGTCTGATCACACTAACCTCCAAAAATGATGATTTCCCTTTCCTTTCCATATTCCAATCATCTTCTGAGCTCTTCTCAGTGGCAATTCTAACCCAAAACAATCAGGCAGGGATTCTGCAAAATCAACGCCAGGCTTTTCTGAATTGCACAGAAGTCTGTGGGCATGATACTTAGCTGATCAGGTAAAACAGTGCAATCACTCTCCTTATAAACTCAGAATATACATAAATCCCTTTTATACTATGACTTCTGAATAAAGACAATAATTCATATTTCCATCTAACTTGATGAAACCATTATGCCACAGAAGGCATGACTGCCCCCACCCTCTAAGGGCAGAATGCAGTCTCATAGGCCTCTATATTTATTGATACTTATTCTGCTTCTAGTCCATTCACAATCTCACAGGAACTAACTCAAGGGAAAGAACAATTTAAGTGTTAAATATTATAAAAAAATAAAATCATTAAAACTCTGAAAATTTCCCTAAAGGCATACAACAAATGAAAAAGTTCAAGAACTGCTAAATCTCAGCAGCAAGAATCTGTGATATTTGTGGTATGATATCTACCTTACCAAAACCCTCTCATTTCCATGTTATGGAAGCTCTATCCTTGACATTATAGCCAACCAGACAAGGGATCCCTGTTCTCAAAGCTCCCTGTCTGGGGATAGAGTTTCACCTTGAGAGGAATAGGGAAACATATCCCATGTCCATGGATCAGAAGACTGAATATGGTCAAGATGGTAATAATCCCCACGCTGACCTACAGATTAATCACAATCCCCATCAAAATCTCATCCGGCCTTTTTTGTTTTTTAGAGAAACTGACAACATATTCCTAAAATTCTTATGGAAATGCAAGAACTCAGAACAACTAAAACAATCTTGAAAAATGAGAATAAAATTGGAGATTTGCACTTCCTGATTTAAGAGCTCATTACAAAACTACAATAATCATGGCTTTGTGGTACTGGCATAAGGATAGACTTAGAGATTAATGGAATAGAATTGAGAGCCCAGAAATAAATGTGTATATAAATGGTCAATTATGTTTTACAAACATGCAAAGACAATAAAATGGAGGAAAGAATAGCTGCTTAAACAAATGGTGGTAGGACAACTGAGTATTGGTAAAAGAATGCATATGGATCTCTACTAACACCATATATGAAAATTAAATAAAAATGGATCAAAATCTAAAAGTAATACTGAAAAATACAAACTCTTAAAATAGAGCATAAATAAATCCTCATTACTTGGAGTAGGCAATGGTTTCTTAGATGTGATACCTAAAGCACAAGGAACCAAATTAAAATACAGATAAATTGGATTGCATTAAAATAAAATTTTGGTGCTTCAAAGGACACTAGCAGGAAAGTGAAAAGGCAAACAGAAGGAAGAAAATATTTTCAAGTTATAAATGTGATAAGGGAATTTTATCAAGGGTATATAAAGGGCTATTTAACCCAATAAAAAATAGGCAAATGATTTGACTAAACATTTCTCAAAAAAAGATACACAAATGGCCCATAAGCATATGAAAACAGACTCAATAGCTTTAGCCATTAGAGAGATGCAAATCAAAATTAAAATGAGGTATTAATTCACACTCACTAGGAAGGCTTTAACAAAAAAAAAAATAATGGGCAATAATAAGTGTTAGTGAAGATGTGGAGCAATTGGAACTATCATACATTGCTGGTGGGAAAGTTAAATTGTGCAGTTGCTTTGCAAAACAATTTGGTACTTCCTCAAAATGTTAAACATAGATTTATCAAAGGACCTAGCTATCACAGTCCTAGGTAAATACTGAAAAGAATTACAAAGAATTTTGGCACATACAAATGCATGCACACACATGCACACACACAAAAACCTTGTACATGAATATTCATAGTAGCAATATTCATAATATTCAAGAAGTAGGAATGATCCAAACTGATTGCAAAGCTTTCTCTCATACCCATCTCAAAACTAGTAGATATATGGGTTACTTAGTAAATGAGTTTGTAGAAGCCTTATAAGGAGTGTTATATTATAATTTTGCTGCGAAAACCCGGAGTTGATATAAGACAGAAATAATTAAATGAGTTTGAATTATTGCTTCCCCTCACACTTTCCCTGCAGGCTTGCCCAGTTTGCTGTGTCCTTTAAACTTTGATCAAAAGTGAGAACTTCTTTCATGTGGTCACTTCAGCCACAAATATCTCTCTGTCCTCTCTCTCTCTCTCTCCACCATCTAAATACACACACACACACACACACACACACACACACACACACACACACAAACGAAACCTGTCAGATAATCATGCTCTGATCCTGTGGAGCAAGTTGTTGTAGGCAGCATCGTGGAAACACAGCCTAAGGCACAACAGAGATTCTTAATACATAACCACTTTATTACTTACATGTCCAAAAGAGCAGGGGAAGAGGTCCCATCATGGCTTCCGCCTAGGGAGACCAAGTGCTCAGGTTAGGGTTGGTGGATGGTGGCTCCACCTGTTCGGCTTCACATCAGAGATGATGGACCCTTTGCTGCCTGAGTGATGCATTTTTATCCACTGCTGGGGGTAGGAGTCCTGTTCCAGAGCAAAAAAAGCATGTATCAAACAACTTCTTTGTGGAGTTCCTGCACTGGTAAGCAGCTGAGGCTGCTTGTTTCTGGCTTTGAGTTCAAGATATGATCAGGCTGTTCCACTTCTGGTTAGTTTTTTTGTTTGTTTGTTTGTTTTACAGTTTAGACCTTATATCTCCCCCTGGCTGTGAAATTGAAACATATTAAAACATCTGCATTCAAACAAGCAAGAGAGGAAAAGGAGGAAAAGGTGAGGGCTGGGAGATGGCAGCTGGGTGTGGTGTCCATCACTTTCCCAGTATATCCCTCATATCATCCTTTAAAAAATGTGTGTGGCAACAGCTTCCTGCTATTACGTGCTCTAGGATTCTTCACTCTCCCCTGTGCTTTCCTTCCTCATAAACATGTTTGTAAGCAACAATATTTCATGTGCTATCTATTTCTTAACAGGATCCTGAGAAATACAATTGAATATTTATCAATATATTTCAATATTGACAATGGTGCTGATAAAAATGCTATTTCAGTTCTGTTTTAATTTGCATTTACTTGGCTACTAGCTTTGTTTTTGAGGTTATTGATACCGTACTATAATCTTATTTTGTGAATTTCTTCTCTTGCTTTGATATATTTGTTTTAGGGGCAATTTAACTGATTGTTTTAGTAGATATCATGGATGGGGGCAATTTAGATTATGGATATTAATGCATTTGTCATATGTATTTCAAATAACGTTCCCTTGTATGTTGTTAGCATTTTCATCTCAAGTGTGTTTTCTCCATTTAAAATTTTTACTGTTACTTTTCTACTGTTACCTTCAGAAAACATGCAACTAAATAGCCAGGCCCACCTGATCCCACATCAGAGAAACAAGTCTCTGCTTTGATGAGAAGGTGAGCTTATTGAAGATGTATCGACAAGGAACTGGAAGAAAAAAAAACTTTCTAAGACCAGTTCAGAGTAAGGAGTAGTTTGGGGTTTTATAACCCAAAACAGACATAGGAATGGCTAGGATCTAGAGGAAAGCAGAAAGGAAACAATAGATGGGAAAAAGCTGTTTGGTCAAAGTCTCCTGTTATCTTGAAGTCGTCATCTCATTCAGGCTTGTTTTTCAAGAAAAAGACATAGATTATCAGATTTTATGGTGATATCCCTTGGATTCTCCTGCAGGCAATGCTGGGAAAGTTTCTGGGAGCAGGGAGTGAGTTTTTGTTGTTATTATTGTTGAGATTAGAGCAACAGCAAGTTATTTTAACAAGGGTTTTATGCTTGAGTGATCTTAATGAATGTTTTTTTTTTTTCTTTTCTTTTCTTTTTTTTTTTTTTTTTGGCTGCTGAAGACTATACTAAACATTTTCAAGCTAAAGAATTACATTGAGGATTTTTTCTACTTATTCAGCTTCCACTACCATATGCTTATTTATTATTTAGTTATAATTCTTAATTAAGAATTAGATTCTATTTTCTATATGTATATCAATTATCATCTCATCATTTTAACTACTTTTCCATTTTCTATGAAGTCTCATGGAACATCTTTTGTTTCATCTTTGAAACATAGATTGCATTTTCTCTAGTCTCAAATTTGCTCTGTTGGCTTTTAATATAGAATTCAGTCCTGCTATCAAAATTTAAGAGAACCTGCTGAATTTCTCATTCTTGTTTGTTCTCATTTCTTCTCGGCCTTTTCTTTTGTCTTTTCAATCTTTTCTACAATGTAATAAACTATTCTTATTTATAGGGATATCATAGACTATTATTTTACAGAGAACACAACACAGACAGATTTCTATTAATTTATTTGGTTTCTGATTGCTAGAAATTAAGGCAAGGCTTCCTTTGCAAATACTAAAGTAAACACTCCCTTCATAATTTCATAATGTTTTATTGATAAAAAGATGTTCTTTTCTTGTTTTTTTATCCACGAATGAAGACAAATCTATTGCCTGGAATCTCCTCTGACCATGCTCTTTGTGCTGAGAAAATTCTCCTCTCTTTTCTAAATCTGGACCCCATCTTGCTATGTGGAATCCCAAATAGGAGCTTAGCACTGGTTAACATATTGTGGTTATAAACTGGGATGATGTGGTATCTTCTCTTGCTCTATTTCTTGTTTCTCAGAATTTGGAAAACATATGTATGCTCAGAAGAATCCAAGGTCATTTGTAACTCATCTCCATACACCAGAGAGAGGGTAATACATGTACCTACATTAGGATGCACAGCTCCCAGAGATCTTTTAAACTCAATTTCTGGTTATGTACAATCACACATTATAATGTTTCCTTTTAGTCACTACCATGATAGAGATTAGAGTTTGTATTTTCTAAATGGATATTCAGAAGATTTTAAGTTATTAGAAGTTATTCTGGTACATCAGAAATCTATTATTATAAACTAGGTGGACTGGATTCCAAGTAGATATAAACTCTGCCTTTTCATATCTGGGGAGAGAAGAATGGGGTGTGGAGTGTCTTCTCCCTCTTAAATGTCTTACTGTGTTTTTCCTACTTCTGATACTAGGCATAGAATATGTGTCAACATTCTCTATTGTTTGGCCTATTTTGTTAATATTGTAGTATATGGTAATTATTCTCATTTCATTGAATAATTCAGACTATTTGCTGTTACTGGGAAAAGTTTTTAGTTGTTTTAGCCTTTGCATGTTTTTAGGGATATTTTAATGGAAAGAAGTCAAGCATGAGTTATTAGCTTGCAGAATGTTTTGTTTTGAAGTCCCCTGAAGTTTTTGACAAGCTAACATTTGTACTTGTGACAGGTTTCCACAATTGTAATGTAAGTCCATCTGTCCATTGCCACAAAAGGTATTGTGCAGGGTAGCAGTAAAAAAAGCAGACAGATGAAAACAGGTTTATTACTACAATACTAGGAACTATATGCTCCATAGAATAAGCATTATCTATCCCAGGATTATTTCTATTTTTAAAGAAGGAGAATACTGTCATAAAGTGCATGATAATTTTTTACTTCTTGCAGTGGAAGGGAGGTATTTGTAGGTTGTAGCTTTCCACAATATCCAGTCTCTATGCCTAAATATAAGGTTGTCACTGAGTTTTTGTACCTCTTAGGAAAGTAAATCTCTTGATCATGATAATAGGATAAGTCTCTTTTATCTTTTGATGGTGCAACAAGATGAATTGTCCAAAGAGGAGAGAACTTCGGACTGAGTGCAATTCTGGCTGTGCCTTTCTTTTGATGTGTAACCAGAGTATTTAAATTTATTATTGCTTTTTATCACTTGCAAAATGAGGATATTATCCACTTGTAAATTTTTTCCAAATTAAAATAAATCACAGACAATATTGAATATTTTTAAAATCAAAATATAGTATTTAAACAGGTAGCAATGTTAATGGTAGAAAAATATTAATGCCAATGTTAGTTTTAGGTATATCACTCATTAAATTAAAATTACCAATGATGTAGACCTATCTATTCTCTCAAAGTATAATCTTATAGATAAGCATTTTTGCTGTAAACACTATATGCCAATATCTTTACTATTAAATACAGTTCCTAAGATAAACCTAAGCATTTAAATAAAATTATGTGACTTGAAGAGTTTCTGAAGACCATATTTTCCCACTTATTTCTAAATCATAGGGTGCTGTACTGAAGTTGTAAAAAATGTAATCACTTTGAAAGATAATTTTGAAAAATAATTATGTATTAAACAATATTTTTTCTAAAATTTCTGATTTTTGTGCCTATATTCAATGAATATTTTAAAAATTATAATCTTAATTTTCTAAATTATAAGTAATGTTCTAAGTACCAGTTACCCAAAATGCAAAACTTTTCAATGAAAGGAGTTACCAGATATATTTGGACAAGGAAAAATAAATCTTTCCTGGAAACATAAGCCAGAAAGAGAAAATGTGTTCTGTAATAAAAAAACTGGAAAGTGTTTTAGTAAGCATAATTACTTCATATAGTAGATTGTTAACCAGTTTCTAAAACAAAATTATATACTAAAAATCTGATTAAATATTCTGTTGTCACTGACACAGATTATAATTGTAATTATACTTAATAGGCCTTGTGTCATTAAATAAAGTAGATGGAACTGAGCATATTGGGAAATATTTTGATCTATAGAGAACTGTTATGCATGTAAATAAATTCAGATTACTCACTTTGACTTCAGTAAAATTAATTTGCAACTTGAATAACAAAAAAATTAATATATTTTATACTTAGATTAATATATAGTACTCTTTGATTAAAGGGTGGGCAAACTATAGGTCATGGGTCCAGTCCAGCCCACCACTGATTTTGTAAATGGAGTTTTACTGGAAAACAGCCACCCTACACATTTAAATATTTTCTATGACTTTTTTCTGCTACAACAGGGGAGTTCAATATTTGTGTCAGAAATTGTATGGCCCATAAAACCCAAAATATTTACTACCCTGCCCTTTACAAAAAAGTTTGCTGAACCTTCATTTAGGATATTGACAAAACATAGTAGAAATCCAAAATTATTTATTATTGTTAAAAATATGCATGAGATAGGATATTTAGCATGCAAGTTTTAAGTATTAGATTCAATAAAAATTGTTCATACATGTCAATGGCTGAAAAAATATTCAAAACTTTAGTCATAATAATTATACTGTTGAAACTCTATCACAAGAAAAATGAAACGAAAGGTGTAAAAGGCACTAAGATGTTCATAACTGTGTTCATTTTATTTATGGTGAAGTAAAAATAAAATAAAACCAACAATTGTGTTGTAGTTTATTCTGTACATGGAATCGTGTAGAGCCATTATGAATTATACCTTGTAAGAATATGTAATAATATTGGATATATTATTAACAAAAAAGCATTATATTCAATTTTATGTAGTCAGTGATTTCAACAATAGAAATAAAATACAATAAAATGATTATAGGACTTCTAAGGTTAGTAAAATTATGGATGATTTTCTTTTCTCTGTTCTCCAAATTTCTGTTGTATACTTAATATTGTCTTTAAAATCAAAGAGGTATATGCCTTTATGACCTCAGTTTTAATCTATAGTTAAATATATACTAAACATATTGAAATTTTCACCATATTACACTTGATATCACAGAATCTTGATGTTAAAATAATTAATACATTTACATATTAACCAGTCAAATCTTCCAATACAATATGAAACCTTCTGCCAAACACCTGTCAAATAGTTTTCATCCCTCCTTTCTCATTTCAACAAAATTAGCTTAAAACCAAAATGCTATTTATAATAGTATCTTAAGCCAGAAAATAAATCTTTTCAGTATAACTGTCTACTCAAATCTTATGCTGCTTATTTTCCAAAGTGCTGATCTTTAACAATTTTAAGGATTGAATCTAGTGTATATATCCACAAGTTTTCAGCTTTTTATCTATGACTTCAAAATATTTCAAGATGTGCTTCATGTGTTTCCTGGATGCTTGTAAGTGGATAATAGTAGAAGTTTGGATGAGATTTCATAAACTCCAGGCATGTCTCAGGAAAATACAGGCAATAGATAACAAAGAGGTCACTGTTATCAATCACTCTCTGAAGTTTACTAATATCTGTGAATCCTATTTATCATTATGGTCACATGAGATATGGTTTTGTCTTCAGAAAAACTGGATTAATGCCCTTTTGTAGAAGTCCATTTTTTTCTGTGTGATTCTATAATTCAGAACGTAATTTCTCCTACTTTTTTTTTCTTCCTTTGTGACATATGAGTTAATCTTGAAATAATTAATAATTAAGAGGGAATTATGGCTCTTTGTAAACCAAAGAAATAGTATTGTGGCTCCAAATGTCAAATATATCTACTACTTTTAGTTACTTCTTAAAATTCGAGAGGATTTTTTAAAATCTGAGATTTTGTGGGAAATTATTACTAGCAAATGTCCAAGCCAACAGTATGAAATAGCAATACTCTAATTTACCAGCAGTTAACATGGGCACTTACAAGTATAAAGAAAATAATTAAATACAATTTTAAAAGTATACTGGATTTATTATTTACCTACCTGTGCTGATTCTTTGTTATGACCTTGAAAAAAAGAGCTTGAAATTACTCTCTTAGTTTGCTTCTGTCTTGTTCTTTTTCTTTTAACCTGTGCTATATGCTTTAGCTGCTTCTTCTCTCAATTATCAAGGCCAAACTTGGTCCTTTTTGAGATTAGATCTGGTCAGTTAAGAAATTGTGAAGTTTCATTTTCATTTGTTTAAAATTAGTGTTGAACGTTTTAGGGAACTCATTTTACCTTAATTAGAAAGACTCATCTGTATCTCTGTAGTGTTTACAAAGCTGTTGCTATTAATATCTGTTACTGAAGAATTCCCACTAAAACAAAATCGATAAATAAGTAAATTTTTGCATATGCACCAATTATGCGCCATGTTGTTTAAGAAATATTTTATTGACTTCTGCAGATTGTGAGAGAAAATTATCTGCACTAAAATAGTCCTATGCAATTTGTTAAATAGATTTTGAAAAGAATATTAATTTACTCATATATGTTTATGCTTATGTTTTTATAAGTAAAGTTACACATATTGACTATACATTTGTTATAAGCAAATACATTTTATCGACAATGACAATGGAGACATTAATTTTCTTAATATTATATTAAATAGTCAGTATATATCATCTACAAACTTTTTCTCCTTAAATGCATATATAAGTTGAGTCTAGTTAAGACATAATTTTTTCCATTTTTAAGTGATATGATTACTTTCCTGTTATGGAAATAAAGCAGCACATTATCCCTTGGGAAAATAAATGTAAATGTACTAAAATGGAAACAAAAAATCAGAAATAATTCCAAAGGGAGTACATGCAGTTTTATCAAACTTGAATACCCCATATACTTAGTAGATATGGACAAAACATTTCAAATAATTATATGAAATCAGAAAAACATAGGAAGTATATTTGGAAGGGGCTGCTGTTCTGCATAAATTTGCAAAAGAGATTACTGTAGAGTCAATCTAAACTGATTCAGCTATAGTTCAAATCCATTCCCAGGTTTGGTAGTATGTCAATAAAATTGCAAACTGACTTAGAGAAATATATATCATTCACATATTAGGGATGTGCTCAAACAAACACAAAATAACAAACTCTTGGGTGTTACCAAATGGGTTTGTTTAAAAAGGGGCTTAACAAAATACTCTAATTGGTTTATACTCAATTTATTTGGATAAATTCTTCATCACCTACTGCAAATTTATTATTGTAGACCAATAAATTTATAAACATAGAAAAGTATTAAAATTCTACAATGGAGAATTTCTTTATTTGTCTCATGTCTGCACATTTAACATATGGAGTCTTTGTGAGTGCCCTAATGACTTTATTATTAAAATCAATCATAGGTCACTGAAATGACTATTTCATGGTTTCTTTCCACTCTTAAAAATACATATTTCTCTTTTAAATTCCATATATTTAATTGGTAATAACTACTGTTTTCCCCAAAGTCACTAAATTTTTTTCTTCATTGTGTAGAAGTAATCTCTCATATGGAAATCATATATAGATAAATATGCCTGTGACAGATTGAAATCTGCACTCCAGCACACATATGTTCTTAACCTTAGTTGTCATACTTGTGAGTGTGACCACATTTATAAAGAGGACCTTTTGAAGATTAGTTTTAGTTAAGGTGTGGTCTTAATCTATATTACCAGAGGCCTTAAAAAGAGAAGAAGCCAGAAGTCAGCAAATGCCACATGGAAGAGCCAGAAGGAGGAAGTCAGCAGAAACTGTAAGAGCAGACATAAGGGAGAGAGACCACCCTGTGACAAGAAGCAGACATAAAAGTCAAGTAACCTCAAGTATTGTGGCAAGTCAGCACCAAATCCTCACAGTCTCCTGGGAGAAAGCATAGCCTTGCTGAAGCCTTGATTTTAGACTTCTGGCTTCCAAAATAATGAGAAAAAATATTTGTTTCATAAGCTAACCCATTGTGTGGTATTTGTCATAGCAGCCTGACAAGCTAAGAAAATACCCAACTACTTTCTTTCAACATAAAATTTCTGCACACTATATTTTCACTATTTCTTTCAGTTATGACCTTTAATGAGATGTGCAAAATTCATATCTTCAAATCACCACATATTTAACTATTGGAAGGCAACAACAGCATAATGAGAGAAAGCAGTATTGAATGGTAAGTATATGTCCAAGCTCTTGGTTATTTGGACATCCTCACAATAATCAATATAGGAGGAGACCTCACCATTCTTATTTCTCAGATTATAAAACTGAGTATTCAAGAGAAAAAGTTACTTAACCAAGATTATGTAATTTGTTAATTCGTGATGCTGAAATTCAAACCGAGGTAGATGAACTCAGTGAATAAACTCTTAAACAGCACGAAACACTCTTTCCCAACTAAGTTTTGATAACAAGTGAGGACCAGGAAATAGTTGAAAATAGTGTTTGACTCCTTCAACCCTGATAGAAGAAAAAAATACTAGTGTATTAATGTTTTGGGGTCATAATTTCATTTAAGACAGACCTTTCCAGACCTTCCCTCAAATCCTTCCTTCAACTATAAATATAAAATTTATGTTTTTTTCCCAGAATTCTTAGAATAAAAATATATTTCACAGCAAAGGTCACAAGAAGATACATCATAGAATTTACTCAAATATTTTTATGCTATAGTAAACCACCTAATAATTACAGTACCAACTTTAATTGGTGTTATTATTACAATTTTCTTTCGGTTCTTCATGTCCCAAAGCATCATGAATACTGTCGGCAGAAAGACAAACACCTAAGAGATGTCAATCTATTCAAATACAGGTGTTGAGCTCTCCAGCACAAACACAATATGCACAGGCTCTGATGGAAAGACTTTTACTCACCTAGGGAAGAGACAGAAAGAAAGCCTGCTTCACTAGAGGGTGTCAGTTCCCCAGGGCCGCTGGGTCTCCATCCACTGGCTAACACCAGAAGCTGTTCCAATCTAGGCACACCTCACTTGTATGTGTGTACCATAGTGGAGGAACATTTTAGTGGGGTGATCCCCCTGCCTCCCTATCAGTGACACATATACCACCAGGGTGTGAGCCAGATATCACAAAACATGTCCACTCTTATCAGACTCTCTCCATTGTGCATTTAAATATGCTCAAGGAAATAGGAAAAGTAATGTACAAGCAGTCCCCTTATTAACTAGTGGAATATGTTTTATTTTGTTTTGTTTTTCCCACCAGGCCAACACATCTTGTCTTGAGCACAGGATGTATTTGTGGGTAATAGGGGAAGGTGCAGGCTACACTTTGACCATTCTCTGCAAGCACATTTCTAAAGTGTACTTACCTGGTTATAAGACTATAATATATTCACAGGTTATCTTAGCTTTCTCCTCATCTAATATGCAACCTATGGTATTATTTTAGTGAACTCTGAATCCATACTGTATAGCAGAATAATAAATGAAATGGGTGTTCAATAAATGTTTGTAAAATAAATTCTCATGTGAACAGAATTTCTGGTAATAATTTAATAATTGTTCATGTTTATGCATATATTTATTATCTTCTTTTCCAAAAAGTATATATTTATTTGAAAAAAACAAAATTTTCTGGAATATATAATTTAAAGGTAAAGAGCAATTACATATATTTATCTAGTTCCCTCTAGGACATATGGTCCATATTTTGAATTTAGTGGCATATTTCTCTATAAAAGAATATATACCTAGATCTAGATCTAGATATATAGTTGAAACATTTTATTTCAAGATCAGTCATTTTACGAAAATATACTGCTATAATTTAAACTTTGGCTTCCATCAGACTGATCAATGTTTTAAGGAAGCCATACTAAAATAAGAATTTAATCTCCTTAATTATCATTAACAAAATTAATCCTGTTATTTACAAAGTGTACTGAGTAACCTGATGGGTGTGATTGTTATTTTCATACATCAGTTTGGCTAGGTTATGGTGCCCAGTTATTTGGTCAAGCAAATTGCTCTTGACGGGTCTGATTGTTCCTGTGAAGGTCTTTTGTAGATAGATTTGCATCTATAATCAGTTTATTGCATCTACATCTGATTACATCTACATACAACTAGGGAGATTGCCTTCAGCAGTGAGGTAAGTTTCCCATCTTCTATCCAGTCTGTTAGAAGTCTTAAAAGCTAGAACTGAGAATTTTGGGAACCAAGGTATCTATCTATCTATCTATCTATCTATCTATCTATCTATCTATCTATCTATCTATCTCCTGTTCATCCTGTTCATTCTCTTTCTCTGGAAAACCTCGATTAATACAAGGGGTAACAAGGGATGTTACATAATATTTTTGAATAATAGTTAATTTAGATAACTCAGTCTGAATAAAACCTATATGATTCAATAGAATATGGGATTGCAAAACTGTAATATCAGGTATAAAAATGGGAATATTCAGATTTTTAAACACCAAAATTGGCTACATCATAACTTAATACTTGGAATTTAATAAAAGTTTCATAAAATCTCTTTAACAACAAAAGTATATGGAACACCCTGAAGGTTATGGTGTAATTTTAATAGCAGCAATGTAAATGAACAGAAGCACTGCCTTAAAAAAAGAAACCCAAAGAAATAAGATTAAATAAGCAAATTCTCTGATACGGAGCCAGAATAAATTTGAGTGCATCATTCCAAAAGATCAAAGAGAAAGGACTTTCTAAAGTAGACAGAGTGATATTTTTGTTTGGGTGCCATAGCATTCCTGGTAACCTGTCAGTCTTAATAAGAAAGTATAAAAATTTCTCTGCATGACACTGAAACATCACTCCAAACTGAAGCAATGTCACATTGAGCAGAAAACAGTTTTAAATAGAACTCACAGTAAGATCAGAAGCTTTGGTCATATTGACTCTTTAGATTTAATGAGAAACTTGTCTATAACAGGATTTTTAAACTCCAAGAATCAAATGGAAATATTTTTTTAAGGCCCATGGATATCACATTATTCAGAACACTCATCTGTTCAACTGAACTCTCCAGAAACTTTGTGTTGGTCAATTGCCCTTGGTATAATAATTCAGAAATGCCATACATTGGAATACTCTCTGGGAACAAAAAGTAATTTCTATTACATGCCATTGATGTTATGAATAAGTAAAAATTAGGAAAAAAAATTCCTGGTCACATATGTTTTACATATATGTTTTACACAAAATTGACAAAGGAATCCAATGTACTTGTAAATAATCCAATGTACTTGTAAATAATGTAACTGACATAAGTATTCTGAAGACAGATTGGTATTAATTATAATTTGTACCTAGTTCTCGAAGATTCTAAATTAGTGAAGTTTTTCCAATAATTATGTTTACCCTAGCTTCTGGTAAAGATATTGATTCTGGCATTATCTACTAATGAATTTCAAAAATATGTTATTATTAAAACTATACTTATGGTCTCTACTTTGGACTAATATTTCTGTATTATTTTTTAATGAATATTTTACAAAATCTTCATATGAATATTGGCTAAGTAGGAACCATCATTTACCTTGAAATTATAAATTATAAAATGAGTCTCATTTGATAAACACAGATTTTGGCCACATGAAGTACATTTTCAAGCATCTCATTAGCAAAATCTAAGCAACTGAAAACAAATGCATCTTTTACTAATTATGATGCAATAAAATGAACACTATTAATGAATGCTAGAAGAAATTGGAATTTTAATCTATTATTCAAATGCAATCTGTCAGTATATATTGCAATAAAATTATCATGTGACAAGATATAATAGCTTATGGCATTCCAATGCTGCTACTGAAAACAACAAGGAAGTTGGATAAATTTTTAATGAAATCTTATTAAGGTATATTCACATACCATATAATCCTCCAAATTGTCAGTTGTTCACAGTAATATCACATAGTTGTGCATTAATCACCACAATCGATTTTTTGAACATTTTCATTACTCCAAAAAATGAATAAGAATAAAAATAAAAATAAAAGTAAAAAAGAACACCCAAAACATCTCATGCTCCTTTTCCCCCTATTATTCATTTACTTTTTGTTCCCCTTTTTTCTACTCATTTGTCCATACACCGGAAAAAGGGAGTGTGAGCCACAAGGTTTTCACAATCAAACAGTCACATCAGATAAGGTATATAATTATACAGTCATCTTCAAGAACCAAGGCTACTGGATTTCAATTCACCAGTTTCAGGCATTTTCTTCTAACTATTTATTACACTAAAAACTAAAAAGGGGTATCGACATAATGCATAAGAATAACCTTCAGAATCACCTCTCAACACCATTTGAGATCTCTCAGCCACTGAAAGTTATTTTAATATCTCTACCCCTTTTTGGTCAGGAAGGCTCTCTCAATCCCATGATGCCAGGTCCAGGATCATCCCCAGGAGTCATGCTCCATGTTTCCAGGGAGATTTACAACCCTGGGAGTGATGTCCCAGGAAAGGAGGAAGGCAGTGAGTTTACCAGCCAAGTGAGCTTAGACAGAGGCCACATATGAGCAACAAAAGAGGTTCTCTAGGGGTGACTCTTAGGTACCATTATAAGTAGACTTAGTCTCTCTTTTGCATTAACAAGCTTCATAAGGACAAACCCCAAGATTGAATGCTTCTGAGAATATCAGGAGTTCCCCAGGTGGGGTATTTTGATATTTCCACAATTTGCCCAGGCCTTCAAGGGGGCTTTGCAAATGCTTCTTATTCTTTGCCCAAATTACTCTGGGATGTATCAAAGCTTCATGTTAACCTTTACAAACCAACCAGATCTCACCCCCTAATCAAGTTTCCATGTAATTATGGTGTTTGAATAAACTGACCCTACAAATTAAATTATACAGCATACAGAAAGTATAGATTTTGCACCAAATAAATATCTTTTCCTTTGGTCTCACAGAGAAGGTTTCAAAACACAGCTAAAATCATCCTTTTCCCTTTAGTCTGCTTTACCTTAGTCTAATCAAGGCCATTTCATTCATATCTCTAATGATGCCTGATCTATTTTTCAGCTTTTTAACATTTGCTGTAGGGGGTAATACTGACATTCAAGCAGCCAAACTCTGGTTCTGAGTCTCAGGTGTCACAGAGATACCTGGAGTTACAGGGACCAACTCAGCATCTCAGAATTTAGAGATAGCCATTACAACTCATGAATTGATGTGACTACTATAAGAGGTTACAATCTAGGAATCTTTACCATAAGCCTTCCCTTGAAAACCTATTTGCTCAGATTGAATTCTCAGACTTTGCAGATTATAGTTAGTCCATATTAGTGAGGCGTTGTAATGTTTATCTTCTCAATTGTGGTTTATTTCACTCAACATACTGTCCTCAAGGTCCACTTACTTAGTTGCATGCCAACCTCTGAAGATACTAAATTTAGGAACCAAGATAGCTAAGCAAAACCTCTGAATCACAAACCAAATGTTTTATTAAACTATGGAAGAAGAAAAAGCATAAAGATAAGAACCTGCTTGGAAAAAAAAAAAAAAAAAACGGTCCCAGGGAACCAGATTTTAGTTTAAACATGTAGGCTTAGACATAAGATAAAGTTATATAATCCAGATTTAGAGGGGCATTACCCAAACTGCAATCTAGATGCACAGCTCTATTCCTGATTAGGTTATGGTGAAAAATAAAATTCTATCTGCATAACAAACAAAATGGGATCCCTCTCTGACAGAAGATACTATCATTTGGTCTCTACAGTTATATATACACAATACATGTCATTCAAACAAAAAAAAGATTAGGCATGCCAAAAAAGAGTAGAATAAGACTGAAAAGCAAGAGAAAAAATTAAAAATGACTAAGGCTAGAGTGAAAAGACATTATGGGAAGTGCTTGACATATCACAATGCTTAGGAAAAATGGTTGTGTATCAAGCAGAAAACCAACCTTACACCCTCAGATGAATGGTAGTATTTATACATATATATATATATATATATATATATATATATATATATATATATATATATATAAAGTCACATTGTAATGCTATTTGCAAAGGATTGAAGAACTGTCCAATGGAATATGCTGAACTCCAACAACAGATCCATTAATAAACACCTGATCTAGGAGAAATATGAAACTGCAGTGAAGGGTTGGGGGGATTGGGTTATCTTTTCAATAAATGGGCAACTGTATATCCATACATAAAAATGAAAAGAACTTCTAGATACATAGGAAAATAATTTCACACTGATTATCAAAGTAGCAATATTAAAAATTGAGTTTCTAGAAGTACATATAGAAAATATCTTCACAACCTCAGGTTAGCTATTTATTCCTTTAAAAGGGTACAAGAAGCACCAAACAGGCAAACAAAAACTGGGATCAAATTAACATTATGAATTTCTACCCATTAAAATGACACCATTAAATAAATGAAAAGAAAATCAAATAATTAATAGTATTTTTAACACAAGTGTTTGCAAAAATATTCAAATGCAGAATATATGAAGTACTTCTACAAATTAGAAAATAACACAAGCTAAATGCGCAAAAGACTTGGACAGACATTTCACAAAAGAGAGAATATGAAAGAAGTTAAACTGAGAAATTAGTATTGGACGCTTCTCCAAAGAAAACATATGGTTGGCAAATAAGCACATGGAAAGATGTTCAACAGCATTAGTTATGAAGGAAACACAAGTAAAAACCACAATGCATACCACAAAACCCTTATGAAAAAGGCTAAAACTAAAAACACTGAACATATCAATTATTGGTGAAAATGTAGAGGAAATAGTCTCATTCACTGCAGGGGTAGAGAGGGGGTGATGTAAAGTGGTACACCCACTTTGTGAAATAATCTGGCAATATTTTACATTTAAACATACACCTGACCATTCCTTTCCTAGGTATTTATCCCCAAAAACCTGAGCACACATGTTTACACAAAGACTGGAACACCAATGTTTGTAATACTTTATCTGTAAAGCTTCAGACTTGAAACAGCCAATTGTCCATCAACAGAAGAATAGACAAACATATTGTGGAATATTCACACAACATAATACTAATTTGCATTAAAATGAAAGAAACTGTGATACTGTCAATTGCATGGATACATCTCAAAATAACTATATCAAGTGAAAAAATCCAAAACTTAAAAATGTCTATTCTGTTTATATAAAAATTCTAGACAAAGCAAACTAATTTATAGTGACAGAAAACAAGTTACTGTTTGCCCTGGGATAAGAGGAGGGGCAGGCATGGATATTAGAGAGGGGCATGGAAAACTTCGGGAGATGATGGCTATGTTCATTGTGGTGATGGTTTCATGGGTAAATCCCTATGTTAATACTTATTTAATATTTTGTCTTTTTTTCAGACTGGGCAATTTTAATTGTTTTATCTTCCAGTTCACTGATTCTTTCCTCTGCCTTCTCCATTCTGCTGTTGAATCTGTACAACAGTCTTTTATTTCAGTTAATGTACTTTTTAATTCTAAAATTTATTTTTGGTTCGTCATTATATGTTCTATTTCCTTTTTGAGACTTTTCAGTTATTTGTTGATGCTTTTGATTTTTCACTTGTTCCAATCTTGTTGATAACTGCTCATTGAAACATTTTTATCATGGCTGCTTTAAAATCTCTATCAGATAATTCCAACATCACTGTTATCTCAATATTGGTGCATATTGATTGTTCTTTTCAATTTGAGATCTTCATTGTTCTAGGTATGATGAGTGATTTTGACTGGAAACCTGGACATTATGTTAGGAGAGTGTCGATTTTATTTAATCCTTGTGTTATAACTGGCATTCTCAGGCAACGCTCTGTAAGGAGAAACAGTTTGCAATTTTAATAACATTATTCATTTTTAATATGAAAAATTATTCAAAAGAAAATTTAGATCCAAAAGGAAAAATATACAAATTCCAGAAGAATAATTTTAGGCTCCACAATTAAATATAGTATAGAAACCTCTTAATTGCTAACAGACAATTTTTATTTTACACCTTACAAATTAGAACTAAATCCTGTCAGATTCTAATATGTTAATAACCAACAGATGTTTCCTTGCTCTTGTAATTTATATCCTGTATTTTGGGACTATGAATTAATTTCCAGCAGAGCAAGTTTTATGAAAACTTGTAGAGCGTAATATCCAACAATGATAAAATGATCTATTTTTAATGAAACACCACTCATGATAATCACCCCCCCCCAAGTTATAGCTTTAGGATATAGGATGTATCTAAATTATCTAGACTACTACTATCTAGCTAATTCTTACTTAATAGAACCTTAATACCATTAATGCAGCACAAAGTTATATTGATAATTAGTGTAGCAAACAAATATTTAGGAGTGAGTATCAAAAGCAGGTAAGCATTTTAAACCTTTAGTTATATATTCACAATCCAAAACTTAAAAGCTTAGCTGAACCATTTAAAAATAATCTAATTCTAAAACTAGGGCATCTACATAGAAAATGCCCAGTTCTGAAAGAAACCAAAGCTCATTAGTTTAATTTCAAAAATTACTGATCCCAATTAATATAACTTTTTTATGGATTCTTTAAAATAATATTATGTGGACAAATTGGAGTAATAAGGAATGAATTTACTTCCCATCAGAAAGAAACAGAAGAAACACACAGGCTAAATATGTCATCAGTTTTCAAGACCATGGATATCAGTCAATGAAAGGCAGTGATCTCTGAGAGACGAGGAAAAAAAGAAGTTTCCAGATGGTAATGTAGGAGGGGAAATGCCGGCAGGGTTGAACACTGTCCTTCACATAAACAGATGGACCTTGGAGTCTGGAGAAGAATATGTAGTTAGAGTTCACAAAGGAGAATATCTAAAATTGAGAGAGAGAGAGATCTAAAGAGGATCCTGTGGGATTCTTCAGCTGAATATTGAACTAACTTAGTATGTAATTGAGGAAAGTGAGCAAACAGTGTAGTTTTGTGAAACAACCATCCCAAAAAACTACAGGGCAAAATACCCAGATGTTACTCAAGAAATGAGAGTGAAAAGCCTCCCAATTCATGGAGTAATTGGACAGAAAGTTTAGAATGATTTTGCCTCCATGATGCTGCAAACTTCACACTAAACTAAATGCTGCTCTTATCCTGCCTAATAAAGCTTATAAGCAAGATCTTGACACAAGCAAACTGTTTCTAAGGAAGTTAACTGTATCTCAGAATAAAGCTAAAAGTATTTTTAGGAATAGAACACTAACCAGCACATAGAAAAGTAAAATTTACAATGTTTGGCAGGAAATAAAAAATTAACAGACAAGCCAAGGAACAGAAAAACATGTTATATATCAAGGATAAAAAATGATCAACTAATCAGAATAAGAAATGATGCAGATAACAGAATTAATAAACAACATTAATTGTCCAGCAGACAGCAATAAGTGAATTCCATATGTTTAAGAAGCTACAGGAAAGATTGTACATATTAAAAAAAGATGTTGAATATATAATAGGGACCCATATTGAAATTATGTATATGAAAATCAGTCTCACATGAAATATACACTGATATTATTAATAGCATATATGCTATTGCAGAAGAATAGATATGTCTCCTCAAAGACATATAACAGAAAATTTAAAACCATAATGCAGAGAAAAAAAGACTTTAAGACTTAAAAAAAGTGAAAGAGAATGTGAGAAAACTGTGTGACAACTTCAAAAGCCTAAAATCTTTGTAATTGAAGTCAGAGAGAGAGAGAGAGAGAAGAGGAGAGAGGATAAGAAATGAAAGAAATAATGGCAAAAGTTTTTCCTAATTTGATGTCAACTCTAAACTTTCAGATCAAAGAAACTTAGAAAATGCCAGACACAAGAAATCTGGAAAAAAAAAAAAAATACACCAAGGAACATCATAATGAAATTGCTTAAAATCAGTGATTTTAAAGCAGTAAGAGAGAAAAAAATAACAAAAAAACACATTTTAGAGGAAAGATAAAAATGGAAATTTTTTGCAGAAACAGTGCAAGATAAATGACAGTGGAGCAACATATTTAAAGTAATGAAAGAGAGAATGGGTGGGGGAGCGAAGCTACTAAATTAGAGTCCATATTCAATATTTTTTCAGGCATATTCAAGCTGAAAGTATTAGCCAACAGCATTCCTGACTTATAATAAATGTTAAAGAAAGTCATTTAGTCAGAGGAAAAATGCTAATTTATAGAAACCTGAATCTACAAAAGGGAAGTAAGATCAACGAAAATGGTATATATTTGGGTAAACACAACATATTTTTCTTATTATTTAAATCTCTTTAAAATATAATTGAATGTTAGAAGCAAAAGTAATAGCAATGTATTTGAGGATTATAACAAATGAAGAATTAAAATGTATGATAACAATAAAAAAGGTCAGAAAGAAATAAAATGGAATTATATTGTTGTGTTTTTTTCTTAATAATAAATAAAGTTGTATAATATCACTGATGTTAACCCATGAAAAATTAAAGGAGAATGATATAAGCAAATTTTACCTTACTGTTAGCATGATATTTTCTTTTCTTATATGGTAATATATTTTCACCAGCACGTCTTGGGGTATTTCAGAAAGAAAATAATTTAAGAGACAGGTCAGAAAAAATAGAATGCCATGATTTTGCATACATACCAACAACACTAGGCCTTTTAAAACTATTACCATGTCATAGATATGCATATCAACTTAAGCAATATAAATAGATCTAGAACAAGTACTTTAAATATTTTTGATGAACAATTGCAGACATTGATATAATTTGTGGAAAAATATTATGTCAGAATACATAAACCATGAAATGAAAGAAAAATTAATTGGCTTTATCCAGCTCCATCCTGTACTTTTATTCTTGGTTCTGTGGCACTAGTTATTCCAGGCACAATGAATTACTTAGAACATCTACTGAACATAGCATATTCTTTCTTTCTCTTGTCTCTTTTCAATAGTTCTTCCTTTAGGAATCTTTTTCTTGTCCCTAATAATTACGTTTAAATGTTTCCCCTTTGTGTTTTGAAAAGCCAGTAATTTTCTGCTATTATTTTATCACAGGTTTCAATCACCATGTAGGTATGGTGATTGAAACCTGTGATGAAATAAATTTTCTTTTTTTTTTTTTTTTTTTTTTTTTACCACTTATGTAGCATATATCAGTCTTGGCAAGTTCTTTTACCACTTATGTAGTATACAGGATAGTCTTGGCAAGTTCTAAGCATTTTTTATATAAATTACCCCTTTAAACTTTACTACAACCCTAACTTAGAGATAAGGAAACTAAATAAAGTCTTTTAAGAAATTCTCCCCAGGTCACTTGGCTACTAAGAGGTGGAGCTAGGATTTGAACTCAAGTTGTTTGGTCCTAAAGTCTAGGCTCTCAATGATGAAACTATCCTGCCTCTCATTGCTAAATATAAAACACAAAAAGCCAGGGATAATTTGTTGTTTGATGCATAATCAGTATTAATTAAATATTTGTGAAGGAGAGAGTGAGAAAGAAAAGGAGAGAAAATGCGGAGAAAGATTATGGAAGTACAGGAAAACGATACTGGAGCTCCAAAAGGACATTGTTTCTTTAGAAACACTTTGTTTCTCCAATTCCCTTGTAATTAAGAGATTTGAATTTAATTTTAAAATGGCCCTATAAAGTTATTTTAATTTACTTTTGTGAACACTAAGTTTTAGTTAGCTACATAGTTACATGGAAAGTCCACATTAGTTTTTACTGTGAATACCAGAGGCTCAAAGTAACATTTACATAAAGAAAATAGAAGTTTCTCTCCCTTTCATTTAAAGAATTAGGCAACCATACTGTATTCAGGAGTTCAGAGTACTTTTGTACTGGGGGTATCTGTGGAGTTTTCCTAGAAGACTTCCGCTTGTATCTCATTGGCCAAAATTGCCCACAAGTTCACAACTTGTGGAGTATTGTAAATGTAATGTTAGTACTGGATGGCCCTGTGACCAACTAGGAATCCAGGGCTCTGTTACAAAGGAAAATGGGGAGATGATGAATATTAGAAGACCACTATCAGTTTCTGTAAGTCTTACTATAATTCATGATTGCAAAACCTCTATAAGGAAATTTTGCTTATTATTACTGAACAAGTTTTGTTTTCTTTATAAGACTTGATTTAAAGCATTCCTTTAAGTTTGTTACATGATTAGCTTTTCCAAGAAGACACACTGACAATCCAAATACTGAGAAGTCATGTATTATGCAAGCTGTTAATTGATGGTATCCTAGTAGAGTTAGTTCTTTGAATATCAAGTCTTGTCTGAGTGAGCCACATGTAAATCACTGTGTTCTTATTTAATTTCAGGGTTTTTAAAAAGATATTTTGTTCAAATTCTACTGCTTATTTTCTTTAAAATGTGAAGTGATACATAATTCTATTCAGTAACTTATTTACTCAATAGTATTTAAAATTTTAAAGTTTTAGATTTGCAGTATCTGTTATATGTGTGTATATGGGCCTATTATATCTATATATAAACACCAATTACATTTCTTGATGATATTTTTCTATATATTGATGTACCCGATTGTGAAAGTCAATCTGCCTATTTCATTAGAAGCATAGTAATGAATTAAGTATGGTATTTCGATTTCAAATCATGAATAGTACTTTTTAAGTGTTGGTATATTATATGCTCCAGAATATATATTTTATACTTGAATGTAACCAAAGGAAATGTTTTTCTTCATGGTAGATTAAAGACAGTAAAAGGTAATTTGTATTAAGTAGATCACATCTTCTTCAATTTGAAGTATAACTATATCAAGATGTGGTGCATTGATGTTACTAAATGATGTGTCAGAGAGAGTTACTGAATCTGAATCAGAAAGGACTATATCTTATCCTACGGGTGACATGGCTAATTTAACTGTGAACATATATAATTCAACTGTAGACACTCTGTGATGTATCTTTGTGTATGGCTAATTACTCAGTTTCTAGTTAGTAAAATATTTTCTTGTGAATTTTAGCAAATTTCATATTTGTACTCTTTTTGTGATGTATCTTGGGATAATGTGTTGTATCGTTTTCCTATATAGAAAAAAACAAACACTTACTTTTTTTATTTGTTGAGATTCTATTTACTTCACCAACAGCATGGTGAAAAATCAAGGAGAAAAAACAAGAAAATCCATGAGCTCAAGCTTTTATTAAAAATATTTAAACTCTGTTGACAAATCATACCTTAAAGTATTAGCATTATTTTGTAATTTAATTTCTAAATAGACCACATACATTTATAATTTAATGACAATTTTAGTGCTCTAATAAAAAGCTAGCAAAAAGTAATATGAATTACAACATGAAGAGATTTTAATTTTGTTGGTTTTTGCTGTATGAAGGATGTTATATTACATGTTGGGGGTAATAACAGCTTTTTTGCACTATGTAAATAGTAGTGGGGATTCTTCTCTAACTAATAAAATGATAATTGAATATAAGAAATATTGTAACAAGAGCAGTTTAGGATGCGTTTCTGAGGTAAGTCTAATAAATTCAGTAAATGCTGCTCTAGAACTTAACCATACACTATTAAAGAGAATGTGGAAAACAATCTAAGGCAATTGCATCCCAAATTACTTTGAAAAGAATAATCTCATAATTAGCAAGATAACCTTATAATTGGCCTCACTAATAAGACTGTGCCTTACCAGTCACTCTGAGGACATTCTTTCAGGGAGGGATGGTATTGCCTATCCTTTATTACAGACATGTTAGAAAATACTAATATATTGGGTAGGTAATTACCAACATTTGCATCACAATTTTTAGTCAGAAAATCATGTATGCTTACACATCACATTCAATTCTCAGCCCTTAGAGGCAATTTTAGTTGAATTTTACAGATGAGGCAATTTGAGTGTCAGTGGAAATAAGGATTTAATGGATTCCCTCAAATTCCAAAAATGCTAGCCACTTTGCATACATAATCTCATTTAATCCTTTCAGCAACCATGCAATTATATACTATAATTAGCTTTTTGCAGATGAGAAAATACAGTAAAAAAATTGCCAAATGCCACTTATATACTCAGTCATAGACTTAATATTCAAACCCAGGTCTAATGACTCTGAACTTAAATGTTTTATTCCAGTCACACTGAGGAAATGAAGCAACACAGAACTGCATTTGGCTCAGGACAACACATATGCAGTAGGTTGACACTAATAAAATGGTTCCTCTTTAAGAATATATCTGGAAATTCTTATAAATTTCAGAGCATTATGAGAATTACAGGAGTATCTCAGCAAATTAATAACCTAATTTAGCACAGTAGAAATGCTAGCAAGATTAGGGCTTGAAGGAAATTGTTTCCAAGACATCAAGGTTTGAAATCAGTGAAAAAAAAAAAAAAAAAACAAAACAAAACAAAAAAAAACAATCCTTTGCCTTATGTCATTCATCATATGAAAGATTTTAAATTCTTCTTTGATCCCAAATTAATTACTTCATATAGGATGCCTTACATCTAATAAATAAATGAATAAATAGAGTAGAATAGGAACAGGAATCATTAAATGACATTCTCTCATATGTTTTCATATGTAGACAATTGTTTCAATTTGACTGTGATCATAGTGCATTATGTTTTTGTTGTTTTTTTTTAATTGGGATTGTTCAGATACCATACAATTATCCAAAGATTCAAAGTGTACAATCAGTTGCCCTTGGTACCCTCATACAGCTTAATTTTTGTTCAATTTTTAGAACCTTTTCATTACCCCAGACAAAAAATAAAGTGAAAGATGAAGAAAAGAAAAAAAAGAAGAAAAAAAAAGAAAAGGAAATTCGAATCCTCCCATACCTCTAACCAACCCCCCTCAATTGTTGACTCATAGTGTTGGTATAGTACATGTATCCAAAATCTTTTTAATTTGGTCTACAGTTTCTTTAATTTCCATAAGATCATCTATTTTTTTATTTAGTCTTGCAATGTCTTCTTTATGCTCTTCTAGGGTCTCCTTGATGTCCTTTATATCCTGTTCCATGCTCTTCTTGATGTCCTTTATATCCCATGCCATGGTCTCATCGTTCATCTTTAGTTCTTTAATTAGTTGCTCTAAGTACTGTAGTTCTTCTGATCTTTTGATTTGGGTGCTTGGGCTTGGGTTATCCATATCGTCTGGTTTTTTCATGTGCTGTAAAATTTTCTGTTGTTTTTGGCCTCTTGGCATTTGCTTAACTTGATAGGGTTCTTTTAGGATTTGTAGACAAATTGAAATCCTTATCTATAATTTGTCAGTTCTACAGCTTCGTGGAGTACACTTTCTGTGACTACCAGCAGGTGGTGTCTGCGAGCCACCTGTTCCCCTCAAGCCAGTTCTCACAAGCTTGCGTGTGTATTTGGTGTTGCCTGCCCTGTATAAGGGGCGTGTGTCTGGGCAGTCAGGGAGGGGGGCAGCTCTAACAACCAAATCTCCCTGGTGTTCCTGGAGTTTTAAAGCTGCTGCAATAGTCTAATCCTTCAGTTCAGTCCTGCCACAGTTTGTCTCTGCCACTGACCCACAAGTCCTTGGTATTGGCATGTGGCCCCTGAGACTTGTGTGTGGGTCCCTCTTCCAGGCCTTGCACCCCCTGGTCCTCTGTTGAGGGATGACTGTGCTATGTCACAGGTGAGTGCCATCCCCCCAGGGTGGTTCTGGGCTGCTGGTCTGTGTAGGGAGGCTCCCAGTCTGCTGAAATGATGTCTGAATGGGGCTTGTTAATTCCTACTGCTCCATATTCCCAAGTCTGGGACAACTAGCTGAGGGTGCAGGGAAGGCTAATGTCCATGCCCAATTTTGTGGTGTATGCATGTTATTGTAAGCACTTCCATCACATTCGGTTGTCTGGGGCAGCTCTGGGCTACGGGGCCGGTGATGGGCAGGAGTGTTTCCTGCCCACCAGGATGATGACTGTGAGAGGATGCCCCCCTTTTCTTGGGAAGTTGTGGTGTTTAGTGAATTTTCTCAGCCACTGGATTATTGCCTTTTGTCTCAGAGCTCTCAGTTCTGCTCTTCTCTTGACCTGCCCAAATTGCAAGTCTTTGAGGCTTTCTGTATTGGGCTTCTTAGAGTAATTGTTTTAGAAAATGAAAAAAAGATTAAAAAAAAAGGGCCCTCCCAGCAGATCTAACGCATTATTGAAATGCTAAGAGACAAAGCAATTAAGGCTATTAAGGAAAGATCCAGGGGGCAGAGAGATCAGTTTTTCTTGGGTTTTGCAAATGAGCCTGTGGGCCTGAGCTCTTCCCTTCCCCTTTCTATGTTCACCAGAACTCCAAAAAGCATCCGCTTTTATTTTTGAGTTTGTTTTGCTGTTTTTTTGCTATGCTTATCTCCTCTCTGCTGGGCTGGCTGCTCTCAAATTCTCTGATGTCTGGTCTCAGTCTATCTATTGTTGGAGTTTGGATCAGTAGAATGAGTTTCCTATAAGAGCTACCACTGCAGTTCTCCCTTCTCCTTCCTGGTGCTGACAGCCCCTCTTCCCACAGGACTGAGGCTGGCAGGGAGGGGCGCGGGTCCCCTGGCCACAAAAACTTACAGATTTCGCTGATCTCAGCAGTTCCACATTTTCATGAGTGTTGTATGAAGTATGCCCAAAGTCAGATTGCTCTGCGGTGTCCAGTCCACACAGTTTCTGGCTTTCTACCTACTTTCCTGGAGGAGTAACTAAAACATACACCTCACCAATCCACCATCTTGCCCCACCTCCAAGGTAGTAATTTTTAAAGGCCTATTGTAAACACTTTTATGGCTTTTTTCCCATATTCATATCATCTTAAGCAAGATATATTAACATAACATTGATTCTTTTCTGTTTAAAAAAAAAACACTCTATACTAATCTCTGCATATTGATTTTCTCATTTAAAAGAGAAAATATATAACTCCTTGCATAATATTTAATGATATGGTAAAATCTCAGTTTATTCACACTATTGTTTTCGCTTGTTTGTTTATATTTTGCCACTAGTAACAATGAAGCAAGTAAATGTTCTTAAATTTAAAGTACAGATTGACTTTTTGACCTTTCTTTTCTGTACAGCTTTATGGAGCTATAATTGATATGTAACAAACTGCACATATTTAAATAGTACGATTTGTATATACTGAAAAACACACAAAAAAGAGCAGAGCCTTAGGGACTTGCGGGACTATAACAAAAGATCTAAATTTTGTTGTGAAAGATCCTGTTAAGAGGATAAAAAGACAATCTACAGAGCAAGAGAAAATATTTACCTGCCACATATCTGACAAAGAAATAGTATCTATAACAAATGTAAAGAAATATTAAAACTCAACAACTTCAAAAAAAGCCCTTTCAAAAATGGGCAAAATGAATGAAGAAGTATTTGACGAATGAGGATATACAGATGGCAAATAAGCACATGAAAAGATATTCAAAATCTTTAGCCTTAGGGAAAAACAAATTAAAAACACAATAAGATATCACTACAAACCTTTCAAAATGGCTAAAATAAAAACAGTTACATAACTATGTAATAGCAGTGATGCAGAGAAACTGAATCACTCATACATAGCAAATGGAAGTGTAAAATGGTTACAGCCAGTCTGGAAAATATTTTGGCTTTGTCTTTAAAAAGAAAACAAACAGACAAACAAAAAAATACCCATGAAACTACCATATGATCTAGCAATTGCACTCCTGGGCATTTACCCCAGAGAGAGCAAAACTTAAATTCACATAAGCAACTGCACATGAATGTTTACAGCAGCTTTATTTATAATAGCCCCAAATCAGAAACAACCCAGATGTCCTTAAAAGGGTGAAAGGTTGAAGAATGGTTAGCAAATTGTACCACATGCTGGATACTAAATAATAACTTGGATGAATCTTCTGAAAATTATGCTAAGTGAAAGAAGCCAATCCCTAAAGATTACATACTATATGATTCTAATTAAATAACATTTTTTTAAATGACAAAATTTTAGATTGAGAACAGATTAGTGATTACCCAGGGTTAAGTAGATGGTGTAGGTATGAGGGAATTAGGTGTGGCTATAAAAGCACAAAATGAGTGATAGTTGTGATGGAAATGTTCTATATTTATCAGTATTGATGTCAATGTCCTGGTTGTGATATTGTACTGTAGTTTTACAAGATGTTACCATTGGTGAAGATTGGATAAAGGCTGCACAGACACACACTGTTCAAATATGGATATCTTCTTAAGATTTTCTTCATAATGTATAAAATAAAAATTGTTCATCTTTTTTTTCTTTGTGATTTCTCTGCAATAGAAATATTTCTTATCCATTTTGAATTTTTGTAATATACTTGAAGGAAAATATCTTCTCAAAATAGTGTTTAATTTATGCAGTGGTCACTAAATATAGAATATTTTGTCGAACTCATGACCGAAGATTTAGTAAAAGAGGTGCAGTATTTATCACTGTTTGAACTCAGGTTCTATGACTCTAAGTCCAAAACTCGTAACTACAATGCATGCTTATTCACTCAATTATCATTCCTATTTGACAAACTTCAAAAATATGTATCTACTCTAGAACTATTTATTGAGTTCCTGTTTATGTTGATTAATGTCCTTATATCTCAAGATCCTTATCTATAAAGGGAGAAAAATGTTATCCCTACCATGTAAGACTTTTGTGGTACTTAAAAGAATTAATACATGTAATAAAAACAGTAACTGGCACATAGTGCTCAATCAATATCAATTGTCATCCTTATTATTATTATTATAATTATTATCATTATTATAAAAGAAGCTGTATCATTGTTTATCAAATCCACACCCCTCTTCTGTACCTAATTATTTGTGACCTCAGTGAAGAAAATCACCCTCCACCTAATGCCTAAATAAACCTGGAATATTATTCTTTATTTTCCTTCTCCATCATGACTTACAATCAATTTGCCACATATTATTATTATTCTATTTTTTAAAATATTTCTGGAATATAATATCTTCTTTTCATGTAAATTGTATAAAGTTAGTGATGTTTGGTTGCAAAGAATAGGAATTAATTCTCATTCACTTATATAAAAAAGAGCCTTGAAAACGGAAAGGAATTAAAACAACTGCAGGGGATTGAGTAGAGAAACTCCTCAATGGCCTCTTGGAGCATTGCCTCCAGAATGAATGAACTCCTCCATGGGAATGGGTTTAATGTATGTAACTTGCCTCAAGGCTGTTTACTCTTTCCCCTGAGATATGACATTCCTCTGAGATTCAACATTCCTCTGAGATTCTAACAAATTCACTGATGAACAGCCTTGATAACACAGAGTCCATTTTGTTGAAATTATCTATGGTCTCCATTTCTGACTCCATGGACACTGTCTATGATCCCATCATGGAAACTTCAGGGTGGCTAATGAAGATGTCTAACCTTTATCCCCTGAGCGGGTCTTCTTGATGTCCAGATTATGAAGACTTTTCTTCTAGAATTTAAACTGGGCAGACTTATTCTTAATTTGGACCCTTTCTGTGACATCATTTCACTTAACTGCTTCTCAAAAACTTCTTGTTAGACATCTTTCCAAATATGCTTGTTTCTAATCACTGCCTTAAGCCTGTAAGTCTGAATAAATATTAAGATTAGAATAAGTGGATTCTTTAAAATCTATGCATTGAGAGGATTGAATTTTTCACTGCCCTTTAGGATCACTTTTGACTCTAAATCTTAGAGAAATACTCAATTTTCACCCAAAATAGAATAGATGGGGAAATTGCCATATATGTAAGTGGGGAGGGTGGCTGTCTATGAAAGCAATTTGCATATTCTAAGTGTAAACACACAGCTCATGCAATTTACTTATGCTTGAGGATCAATTCTAAACTTATTAGCAATATACCATTTTCTTTTAATTATAAGATACTGTTTTATACACTGTAAGGTTATTTACTCACCCAGCTGGTGTTGAAAAGCTTATGTCACAGGATTTCCTGAAGTTCCATTGTAAGACTTTCAGTTCTATGTAACAAGCCAGATCTTTCTTAAAAAAAAAAAAAAAAAAAAAAAAAAAAAAAAAGTTAATTTCCAAAGTAAGCACAATTTGGTTCAATAACTTATGAAACTTTGTTCTGATTCCAAGAAAAAACAAAAAGAGGATTACCCTGGTCCAAATATATTATACAGATTTTTGACAGATCATTCCTAAACTACTGTGTTTCCTTCATCATAATGGAGAAGAGATGCTACCAATGCCGTCAATTTGCAGTGCCTGTTTCATTTTAATTCCCATTAAATCTCCATTCAATCAATACATCAACAAGTAAGTGGTTCAAGGTAGAATAACTCAATGAACCATTTTCTTCAAAATGCAAACTAATCCACTATTAGGCACTATTTTTCTTCACTTTTAATGTTCTATCAAGATGTATCTCCAAAGAAATAAAAAAAAAATAAAATAATTAAAAAACAAAACAAAAAGGAAACAAAAATAACAAACAAACACAAAAATTTATCTCCTAACACTGGGTCCCCAGAAACTGAAGTAGGTGATATGTTTTATGCATATACATGGGGATAATCTCCAATTATCTCTAAGTTTGGCTCTGTGCAAGCCATACTTGCATGTTTTATTATAATCATCTCATCAATATGGTGGAACAGAAAGGTGTCCCATGAGATTGTGAATCTCTCAATGTTGATGTAAATAATTTGAGGCATTGAGTAAGAGAGTAAATATGGATAAAAGCATTCCAGCAAGATAGCTCTATTATGCTAAGTAAAAGCTTCCATTGAAAATCTTTTCTCTCTAAGGAATGGATCAAAAACATTCCTTGATGTAGCACCACTTCTGATTTATTCCAATCAAATAGCACAGCTGAAACAACAGGTGCAGTTTGAAATATTACTTGATTCAACTTTTTAAAATTCTCTATCCTCCAAGTTTCATCATTTTCCTGAAGTAAACTAACAAAAAATGAGGATATGACAAGAATCATAACAGATGTATAGTTGAAGTCTTTGATGGCAACACCAAACTGCCCTTTAAGCCAAAATTATATGTGACACTGAAAGAATCTTTAATATGGAGATAATGGGGAACCAGATTCCAAGCATTGGGACAATATAAGAAAAAACATCAGGAAATAGCATCATGTTTCTAAGGAAACAAATTTTAAATTTACATTCATCACAAATTTACATCAGAATATTAACAATGCCTAATTTGGAGAGTTTTGTTTCAAACTACATAAATATCACAGCGATATAACCTACATTTTCTTGGAGGGTATAAAAGCCATCTGAGTAAAATCATAATTGGCATAACAAAATATATAATGAACAAAATCTAATTTATCATACAAAATAGGATTGATTATTCTATGTAAAAATTAAAGTTAATGTAATATTTTTATTTATTTTAAATATATGCTTGCTCAATAAACACTTCTCTGAGAAATTCTACCATCATTTTCCAACTTTCCAAAAATTTACATTGTTTTATAATGAGTTATGATATTCTCAATTGTATACATTTCCTAATTAACATAATTAAAGTTTACATTTCAACATAAGTAATATTTTTTAAAAATTAAACAATATTATCGATGAATAATATGTGTAATTTGTGTCATCATAAATTTAAAAAAAATATTTGAAGTTAATGATAAACAGAGGGCAGAGGATTGAGCATTGGGTATGCTGTTATAGATAGAGGATTTAAGAAATTAGGAAAAAATCTGCATTTTGCTCAATATCTTATTGAAACTGGTTTTATTTTTAGGACTGATATAAAAAAAGAAAAAGTAATTAATGAATGAGGAAATACAATGTTACACAAATAAGCTTCATTCACACATACATAAATATAAAATAAAACAAGATTCTCTCTAAAGGGCCAAACAATATTCTCTCTAATAAAGTAAACTGAACACACAGACATGTGCATACCAACACACCATTTTGTAAGTAGTGCTATCAGGATTCTCTGTAAGAATACCAGTTTCCTGGTGCCCAAGAAGTTTGTTTCCATTTGTGTTCTTCTATAAATCATCATGTGAAAGCAAAATGACATTCAGAATTTTCAGTCCATAGCAAAAGGCAGAATGTATTATTTAAAACTAAACTAATCAAAATATTCTGTTGAGCCTAGAGGAACTGCCAAAAGAAGAAAGAGAATATAAAAGGAGATAGTGAGTATATATCAAGGTAAACAGTACAGTTCTCTGAAGACTTTGGACTAATAACATATTATTGAATGTATAGTAAGAACCCTAAAGAATGGCACCCTAAATTTGTCCATATCCTAATACTCAGAAACTGTGCGTATATTACCTTACATGACAAAAGGTGCAGAGGTGATCATTTAAAGACCTTGATATGGGGAAAGTATCCTGGAATATTCAGGTAGGCTTAATGTAGTCACAAGGGTATTTAAAAATGGAGGAGGGAGGCAGAGCAGTAAGTTTGACTAATGTGATGTGAGAACTCAAACTATTACTACTGGATTTGAAGATGGAAGAAAGGGCTTAAGGGTCAAAGAATGTGGGTGGCTGTAGAATCTCGAAAAGGTAAAGAAAAGAATTCTCCCCTAGAGCCTCCAGAATAGAACCAACCTTGAGGATGCATTGATTTTATAACAGGAAGGCTTGTTTTGGACTTCTGAACTACAGAACTGTACAATAATAAATTTGTATTGTTTTAAGTCACTAATATTGTGTTAATAAGTTACAACAGCAATATAAATCTAATAAGAAAGGTGAAGACCTTCAAGGCACATTTCAACAAGCAGCTATAGAGCAAATCCCAAAGGAGGCTATAGGCTACAGTTCCACCATGTCATTTACCTCCTTCCAGCCACCTTTCTGGAATATACCTTAACCTTTCTGTATCTACCTTCTAATGCATAATGGGAAAGTGACTGAGACTGTGGAAACTTAATCCATAACAATTTTTGAAATTACCTATATAACTGCTTATTTAGCTATACATTGAGAGTTGACACCTTAATGTTGCATTTTACAATAATGGAAGTGGCAGAGGTTGTGGAGCTGTGACCCTAGAAATTCTTTGAAATTTGCTCTCTAACTGCTTTTGAAATCAAAAATTAGATGTTGGCTACAGATGATTAAGGTAATAACAAATAGCTTCTGTACAATTACCACAAGTCTTTTAGCTCTCTAGAAATTTGCCTTCTGAATAAGAAAGGAGAAGCGTTTCACAGGGTGAATATGCAATTATGATAAATTTAGTGGAATTACATTCTGTTTGATGAATGTTTTTCTGAATATCAAAGTATAATATGTTCATTAAAGAAAATAAGAAAGAATACCTTTCTCTGTAACTAGAAATATGCACTTGCTCAAGCTGACATATGGGCAATTGAAATGTGCAAGATATTCTAAAACCAGTCTTATTTATCATTGTTCATATTTAATAAGTGACACTTTCTATTGATTCTATCCCTGTTTTTATCTCTATCAATGACAATTACAACAGCTTTCCTATAGGAATCTTCTCAAGTTACGCTCTCAACATAATTTATACCCACAAGCCTATGGATTTGTAGCAACCATAAGGATCTTTAAAAAATAATTTAATCAGGTTGCTCATAAACAAATTAAGTTTAGGACAAACTCAAAAATATTTAACATTATGTGCAATTCCCATCATTTGCCATCTCCCCTTCCCACCAGTCGTACTTCCCTCTAGCCTCAGTGTTACTCAACTATGTTTCAGCCATAATGGATTTTCTTTTGTTTCTGGAAGATACCATGATCTCTTCTATGCCAATAATACACGTCTTTTTCTGTCTGGAAACTTTCTCCTCCTTCCATGCAAAATCTCATTTTGAAGTGTTCTTACTCATTTTATAAAGTCCTTACACAACTTTTCATTCAAAATAAATTACAGTCATAACTGCTTTTAAGTCCAATCCCATCTCTTTTCACTCACACTTTAGCTACTACACTGAAACACTTGAAGTTCCCTGAACTCACTAGGCTTTCTCAAGCTGATTGCAGTTTCTTCAATCTTGTTAGCCTTTTAAACCTTTATGTCAATGTCTCCTTCCTGATTTACCTGGTTAACCATTTCTTCCTTTCTTCATTCATCAAGTATTCATTGCAATATTTTTGAAGCATACTTAGTGACAGATGCCAGCAGTAGAAGAGAGATAAAATGAAACAGAGTTGCTGACCTCATAGTGTTCAGAAGATAATAAAGATAATTATATATCACAAGGAAAATAAAAAATTGTGACCTTAATGTGGACTCCAAAAGAAAGGTACACAATGCTACTAAATACTGTATGAGGTGGAATTGACTTGTCCAGAGATGCCAGAGTAGAATTCTTTGAGGAAATGATGTTTGAGAAGAAATATGAAGGAAGAATCTTAATTCTCTTCAACTCACTAAAAAAGAGAGAGAGAGGGAGAGAGAGAGAGAGAGAGAAAGAGAGAAGGAAGGTAGCATTTAAATAAACTAGAATGGTTCATGCAAAAGCCCTGTGTTTTGAGAACACAAAGTGAATAAGGAAGTCCATGACTTTCCAGTCTAGAGTAGATCACAGTCATAACCCTGCTTACAGATCTATTTAAATACACTCAGGAAAATCCATAATTTCAAACTAGGTATTACAAACCAAAGGAATTTACTTCTGGATATGAGTTATTCATGCATTTGATTACTGAAAGAGCAGAGAGAAAATTGAGGGGATTAATTCCTGGAATCTGGAATGCCACCCAGATTACTGGAGGAACAAAAAAGAAAAAGAGGGTCGTTTCAACCTACAGTCTCAGAGAAGGGGGTCCATGGTGTTGATGACCAAACCTTTGAGGAGAAAAAACTACAGAGGTGTTTCTGGAACCCATTAGTAGATATGATGAAGCAGGTTGTGGGGGTTCTGAAAGTAGCAGAGGACTGGAGCTACTTGCCACTGTGGAGCCCACTGCTGCTGGAGCAATTCTGAAGGAAGCAATTTCCTTTATTCCTTCTCCTGCCTTCCAGTCTCACCCTACACTTACCAGCATTATGCAACAGGCAGAGTCATTTGTGGTAGGGTGAATTATATGCCCCAGAAAAACACATGTTCTTAATCTTAATTCCATTTCCATGGGTGCGAACCCATTGTGAACAGGATTTTTTGAAGATGTTTTTAGAAAAAGTGTGGCCCAGATGAATGAGGTTGAGTCTTAATTCAGTTTACTGGAGTCCTTTACAAACAGAAGAAATTCAGGAATAGTGAGAAAGAGGAAAGGACATTGTTGTGTGACAGAAAAGTCAAGGAGCCCAAGGATTGTTGACTAGCAAGACATTACCAACCCTGGGAGGGAGCAAGCCTTATAAACTTACCATGAAGCAATAAATTCTAGTTGTTATGCCAACCTATTGTGCTGTATTTGTTACAGCAGCCAGAAAAGCTAAGACAAAAAGCAACATGAGAACTAAGAAATGTTGCATTCCCATCTTTAGGAATGTAGAGCAGAATATAGACAATTCTACCCCTAAAACTGAACATTAATAGAAAGATAATGGGTGTGGAGGAAATGATAGAAAAGTAGTGTGTCTTAATCAAAGAGATATGTATTCCCAGATGCAATTTGAAGATTCAAGTAAGTGACAGAACTCATAGTATCTTATAGCCTGTGTTAATGTAGTTTGTCTCCATCCTAAGAGCAATAAGTAGCAATTAAAAGCTTTAAGCCTTGAAAGGTTTTATAACTAATGTGATCTGTTTTGTGTATTAACATAATCATACATTATCCACATGCTCAATTTAGATGTTACCCTCTCCACAGAGTCTTCTAAAGTTCTTCTGTGCTACATATGTTCATAAGAAATTGTAATATCCATCTATTATTTGCACCCTAAATACACTGTGATTAGAGTATAATAGTATTTTTAATGGGTATTATAGTTGAAATCATTGTCCTTGTTTTCAGTACAGCATGGTGCATAGTAGAAACTCAATATATTCCTATCAAATAAATGTTTACCATTATATTCATTATATTTATATATTCTATATCATTATTCCAACATCAGATCCACTGTATTGTGGCAGTGACTCTCTGTATTACAGCATATGTTATGATATCTCATATCTCTCTAGCAATGCATGGTAGCAACATTCTGCAACTTTATCAAATTATAAAATTTCCTTTATAAGTGGAAAAGAAACAAGAAAAAAAATGGTTAAAACATTATTTCCAAATCTGCATGTAATCCTGCAAAAAAGGAGACCAAAATCAAATATTCTCACATAACGCTCTTCATGATAGCTTACCTTAAATATAATCTAGTCAACATGTTATTAATTCCCAGTTTACAAATGTGTTGCATAAAGTTCTTATTTTCCTTTCTCAACAAAGTTAAAAGAGAAAATGTGCTATTGGAAAATGGGGTGGAGGATTTTATTTTAGATAAAAAAAAATTATTAGAGGAAAGAAGATAAATGGCATGCTGTGTTTTTGCTTTATTTTCACTAATTTGTTTTCTGAAATGGGTCATATTTTCCCTTCAGCTATTTGTAAAATAACTGCAATTATACTTTCCCTTTGTTCTATAGCTACCATCAAATTAAGCAAATTAAAAGGCAATTTTCATTATTGCTTATTTTGAGTGATTTATCAATCCATGTTTCATTTTAACTAGTAAATTTCATTTACAAAAAACATCACTGCATAATTTAAGATAACAGGTATACCAATTTTAATTTGTTTTAATTTCATGTTGACCATTACATGCTGTCATCCAAATATCAAATCTACATGTGATTCATCTATAGTGGAATAAAGTATACTATCTTTCCCCTATGGAGGACAAGGTATAAGAGTATATAATTTAAAAATAATGCAGAGCCAACAGAATTCTAGTCAAAGAGTAAAATCAGTAAACAAATACATGACTTTTTATCTCAGCTTCTGTTGTAAGTCAGAGACCAGGAGCTATTTTAATTGATGCAATTTTAATTTCCAATAGATGGAATGTCAAGACAAGTATATATGAATGTCATGTTTGTTTGGTTTTCTTTTTATAACCACCTGTATTGGAATACTTCAATTATACTTGTAATTTCCACTTTTTAACATTTTGGCAACTTGAATAATGGTAAAATCAAACGCTAGATCTTTGCTTCAGAAATTTTGAGGTTTTCATAAATTTAAGGATCTAGCTCAAGTGTTGGAAAATATAAGATAACTAAAAATACAAATATAAAATCCAACTATCCTGTTGCATACTCATAGGGTAATATTTTGATTATCTTTATAGACATAGGCCAAAAAGTAGATATTTGAGAAGGCTTCAAGTATATCTATCACCATTTTTAGTATAGAACATTGATTTACAAGAACATAAAACTTACCAAATTATTATAATTTTTTTAAACTTCCAAATCCCTAAGGAGACTTCAACTACTGGAGTTAGTAATCTTTGTTCACAATAGTATATAATAATTTATGTGTTTTAATAAAAAATCTTGAATTACATCCTTCTAAAATTGGTAAGATGGAGTACATCACTTAACCAATATCTCAAGAAATATCTTTATGCTTTCATTTGACATCATGTATTAAATACCTATCATAATGTGATAAAAAAACAATTTTAATAAATTAATAATCTCCCAAATAAGGGAAATGGAAATGAAAAACTAAGAAAGTGATAACATTCTATCATAAAACATATTTTTATTAAACTGAAGATAGGAATGGCGTTTCGTGTAAATGTCTTCAATTAATCATGGTGGGAAGATAATGGTCACAAAGACAATGATGCATAACTTTAGTATGTGTAGGTTGTCTTTCTGGCCAAATTGTATAAAGGAAATAAAGAAATTAATTTAATCCTTAAATATTTATTAAATAACGTATTTTTCTTATTAGTAGTAGTATCATTATTATTATAATTTGTACTTGAAAATAGAATTATCAAATATTGAGGACTCAGATTTTGAATTTAAACATTGTTAATCCAAAAATAATATTTGTAAACACTATTGTTTATTATCCCAGACACATAGACAACTTTGTTGAAAATATTTCAAAAATACCTTGAGCCAGGGCAAAATTTCTTCAACAAAATGAAGATAAAATAAACTAAACTCTGTAAGGCTATTACATAAGAAGAGTATGAGATGAAGAAAAACAATTTTATGGATATTTCATATAGGGTAAAGATAGAAACTATATAATATTTCCATGATGTAAAAGTAGGTGAAGACAATAGTGTCGAAAGTTACTTAATGCTAAACATAAATAAAGTTTATGGGCATACATTTTAAGTTATACTCTTTTGCATAAAAATGTCATCATAGGGTTTACCACTGCAATGACAGGATAAAGGAAGAAATAGAGAGGGAAAGTATAAAGGTGGGTCCAACTCTATCTGCCTATTATATTTTCTAAGAAAAAAATCAGTATTGAATATGAAATATTTTTAATTATAAGTGATATGTATGTAACATTAATTTATCATATGTATGTACATTCCTGCATGTTGCAAATACATCATAAAATAAAATATTCATTTTTTTAAAGCATGGAAGCATTGTTGAAGATGAATCTCATCTCACACTAGAGATCTTCATAAATAACAGGATTATAGTCAAAATAATAATTCAACATAATAACATTTTTAAGAAATATACTTTTTCAATTAGCCAGGAAAAGAATTGAGAAGATTACACTGGAAAAAATAAATTCAAAAATGTATAAAATAAAAAGTTTAATATACATCAGACCATAAAATGGAACCACTTTCTCTGTCTATAGATGAAATAGAGAGATGATAGATAGATAGACAGATAGATAGCTAGATAAATAATTGATAGAAATAGAGATGATAGAGTTAGAGATATATCACATTAAGCTGAAGCATTATTTTCCTACTACTTCCTTGGAAGTTCCTAATTTAAAAGAGGTATATGTGGATATCATGTTGACAAGTGGTGAATTGTTGTGGATTTGTAGTGTATTATTTTAGCAGCACCAAAACTATATTTTCCAGATTTCTCATTCCTGAAAGTTTTTAGTTTAGGGATTGGGTTCATTAGAAAGTTTCATGAGATTTCAAGGATGTTAAGCAGCAGCCATTTTTATACCCCCAAGGCTGGTGTGAGATTCCAGGTACACTGGCAATTCTCTTGCATTGTCACTGAGCTACTCACATGCTTAGACTGGAGAAACACCTAGACCCACACTCCTCCAACTCCTACTGATCTCCTTCAGTTTCTTTGAATCATTTGCTAAGTACATGTGCAGCTCTGTGGCAAAGCATGCAGATTCTCCTGAAGATTATCCACATCCTGGAGTTGGTGAGATACAGGTCAAAGGTACTATTTATTCTCATGGATTTCCATTACTTCTGGCAGGTTTCAGTTTGTCCCAGCTCTTCCCAACTTGAGGTCCAATTTTCTTCCTGACGGCCAGCTTGGCTGACCTATATAGACTTTGGATGCAACTATACCAGTTGCAGATTAAACAGCCTTATACAGATTTCTCCACCTGTTCCTGCAATGGCATAAATAACTTCTTCAATATAATTCATTGCGGATTCACTTCTCTGACCAAACCCTGACAGAGATAAGGTATATGACATCATTTTCCAGTCAATGTTTCATTTTTTTTTCCATATGTGATCCAAATACACGGGGGCAAAACTCCAAAAATACCTCCAAAAATTTCAATCAGTTATCTTACCTTGGGTTTATCAATGGAGCAGTTTCAAAAGTAGATGCAATTTACAAAATTTTATCACAAAAGCATGCTTTGTATAATATTTTCTAATTAAAGTTCAGATTTTAAGTGTTCTTTCAAATTAAAAATTTAGGATGGTAGCATAATTTAATTAAATTTAATTTATTCTAATAAAATGGCTATAATTGAGTAATGAATTGAAATAACAAAATATGTTGCCTTACCTTGTAAACACATTGTAATTATAGAATAGTTTATGGACTACAAATGGTGAACTCTTCAAAGATTCAGCTGGTTTATCCTTATAAATCTACTCAAACACTTGCAAAAAATGAACTTTAGATTGACTAAAAACAAGTGAAAAAACAAAATCTTAATATTGTTTAAAAAAGATATGGAACTCTGTGTTCATTAACTGTGAGCAAAGGTGACTTTTAAAGAAAAGAGGGACAATAAAATGAAAAGAAAATGACTGATGATTTGACTATATTAGAATAAAAAGCTATTATACAAAGGAACACTGTAAAAAAGTTCAAATATTGCTGCCAATGAAATGGAGAAGTTAAATTTATAGAAGAAAAATATTAAGAGGCTGGAATAAAATTTTCCAGAGGAGCTTTAAGAAGATTCAAGGAAGGAACAAATGATCTTAAAATACTTGTGGGAAGACGAAGAGTTGCTATATTAACTCATTTTCTAAGACTATTGTAACCTTGATACCAAAACTTGTCAAATCACTGGCATTTTGCTGGTTATTGTGATTTTTCTTGGGCCTTAGATGTATTCAACTCCTGGTGTGGGTTCTTTGATACCAAAGCCTCAGCTCGCTGATTGCTTTGCTAGGATAATAATTCTTGGCTATGTGTTCCATCTGTCTCCTTATATATACCTTAGCTTTCATCAAGCTCAGTGCAATGGAATATTCATTGTTTTCCAGAACTGTCTTCTGGCACCATTTTGAGCCATGACGGAAATTCTTTATTCTGTCCTCACCACCTGGAAATGGAAGGTTACTTAGGAAAGCAAGACATGTCATCAATTTTCTGTTGAAGCAGTAATCCCGAAGACTAGTGTGTGGGAAGCCTATAAGGTTATTTCTTTCCAGGGATCCAAAGAAGAATAAGAGTAAATCCCTTGGATTCATCATTTCCATTTATTTTCAAATATTCCAAAAGTTAGGGATACAGTGACTTTTATAGGTAATTAAGATAAAGAGTGAGGTATCAGAATATGGTGGTTTTTCTATTGTTAAATTATAGTTATAAAATAAAGTCTAAAACTTCTTAAGATCATTGATAATAGGAATATAAATGAAACTTTTTTTAAGAAAAATGAAGGAACACAGGAAACAAAATCAAATTTTTATAATCTATTGTTGTTTATCTATGAACCAGAAAACAAATGTAATTTGGATTTCAGCAATGCTGAGAAAATATTTCTTTTTTTTATGTTCCAGATAACCATTAAAATAATAATTTGTGAGGAAAAGTTGGTTAAGTGGAGTGCTTAAATCATAGTAAGATAAAGTGTTAGGATACACTGATTGTTTTGAAAACTTGACCACATTTCTTGAAGCAGTGTGCTGCCATTTGTGTACAGATTCAATAATTCACACCCCCCGATAATAGGACATGTTGTTGAATTCTTCCCAGTGGAAGTCATTACTTTGAGAAAACTGTACATATTTTTTTCATATTATTGTCATAATTATTCTTTTAATGGGATGTGAATTTTAGCCTTGGTAAATTGGCACCCCTTTCAAATTTGTCCTTCCTTAAGTACTCTCCCTTAACCTTAGGTTATTTTTAGAGTTTTCTTTTTATATTTATTATTACTTTCTTTTTGTGGTTAATAATTATTCATAATAAATACTTCAAGTTCAAATTACTGTATGGTTTCTATCTCTTTATTGGACTTTGACTGATGCACACTTAGAATTCAAGACATCTTTGTACAGGATAAGAGACAAGTTATCACTCTATACCTACCTATTAAGTAATCTTCCTACCACACAGCATTTGCTTCATAAATGCTTTATTGAATTAAACACAAAAATAGATTTGCAATGCTATCTTTTATGGTTCCTCACAGATTTATTCTGAATTATAGCATATTCTTCAAACTAATATCAATAGTACATGAGTTTTCCATATAAGTGTCTGGGAAAATATTTTAAAATCTAACATTTTAATCAGTTATAAGGTAAGCAAGACATTGTTTCAAGAAATAGAGTGTAGTCAACTCTGACAAATACTGCTGGTACTCTGAAGAAATAGAGAAAAGAAAGGCGTCACGAGAAAAGTACCAATGTTGCTAATGTAGAAGTGGTTTTTGAACTTACTAAGAAAATTTCAGTAGAGGGATAGAAGCAGAAACTAAACCAGATGAATTGAAGTGTGAAGAGTAGTGAAGAAATGGAAACTATATGGAGAACTTTTCAAAATAAATTTAGCCCTATGAAATTAAAATGGCTTTTCATCTCTCTTCTTTCTCTCTGTCTCTGCTTGTTTCCATCTCTCTTGCTGTCTCTCCTCATCCTTAACAAGGTAATAAAAGCCACAAAGCTTTTCCTTCTGTTAGGAAATGCCCATCACAAAGGTAATGTTAATAATATAGTACTGAAAGGTAATAACACAATGGGAGATACTCTTGAGAGGTAGAGAAATTGATGAATTGGAAGCAAATATTGAACAAATACCCTGGCATAGAAAGACAGATGCTTGATTCTTTCAGAAAAGTGATGTGTCAAATATGTGCATAAGGCTATTTAGTGGTAGGAACATTAGGGATTTCATATCTGATGGTCTCCCTTTTTCTCAATATATAGGGCTGACCCAAAGAAATAGCAAGAGGAAAGAAATATTTATTCCTGATAAGGGGAAAATAATTTAGTAAATATAATGTTATGATAATGATTGTAACTATTTAAATTTTATGATCAGAAAATTAATGTGAAGTCAGCATTTTACATTCTTTGACTTTTGTCAATAGTGTTCAATTGCTTAAATGCATGCAAAGTGAATGTAAGTAGTTAAATATATCTGGGTGAATAGGCTAAAAACTCTATGGACATTAGGGTATTGGGAGTTGAAGGTATTTTCAAGGGAGTAATTCAATGATGAATGGTGTAATTTAAGCAGGGCAAGCAGTGAACTGTAAAAAGTTGTGACTTATGGAAAATTTGGGTTTTTAAGACAAGAAAGGACAACATACCAAAGTAGCTGCAGAACCTATCCAACATAATCCAGCAGGCACCAAAGAATATGAATGCTATTCGTCCTGCAAACACTGGATCAAGGATAAAACGACATAAGGTGGAATAAAAGGGAGTTTATAGTTATGGATACCCTCTCCTATGATACAGAGTTTAACACTCTGGCAAGGAAACTGTTGGGATGAATAATGGAAGCTTAGAGAGAGTGGCAACCCACACTAATTTAAGCTGAAATACAAGAACTACTATGGAAGAAATCTGAAGAAAGAACTGAAAGGATCAGATATGTGGGCATGAGATGTTCCCATGGAGGCGTGGCCCCACCCATTCAGGGTGGGCCCTGATCAGTGGAGCTATATAAATGAGCTGACTCAAAGAGGAAAGAGAGTGCAGCTGGGAGTGATGTTTTGAAGAGAAGCAAGCTTGCTAGAAAGGAACGTCCTGGGAGAAAGCCGTTTTGAGGCCAGAGCTTTGGAGCAGATGCCAGCTGCCTTCTTAGCTAGCAGAGGTTTTCCGGACGCCATTGGCCATCCTCCGGTGAAAGTACCCAATTGCTGAGGTGTTACCTTGGATGCTTTGTGGCCTTAAGACTGTAACTGTGTAGTGAAATAAACCCCAGTTTTATAAAAGCCTATCCATCTCTGGTGTTTTGCATTCTGCAGCATTAGCAAACTAGAACAGTGGACTACTGCAAACTCAATCAGATACTTTCCCAATTACAAGTGCTGTGCCAGATATGGTGCCTTAGCTAAAGCACATTATCACAGCCTCAGGTAAACAGAATGCATTCATTGATATGGAAAATGCATTATAATCAATCTCTATCAAGAAAGTGAATCAGAAATAGTCTGTACTCACTTGGAATGGGCAATCATATAAATGTATTCTTTTACTGTGATGTTATACTAACTTGCCCCTACCTTCTGTTGTAGAATAGTCTGGAAGGAACTTGCATTCTATGGACCATCACACTGTTGCATTGCATCAATGTCTTCATGTTACGCAGACCACATAATCAAAAAATGACAATACAGTGGACACCTTGTAATGCAAATGCATTCCAGAGGGTGGAAAATGAATTCTGTAAGGTTTCAGAGGACTGTTATATCAGCAAAAGGTTTTAGAGATCCAGTGTTCTGGGAATACAGAGACATTCCCAAAATGTAAAAGACAAATAATTGTGAAAGAAGGGGGTGACTCCATCTCTTTGTTCCTGCAAGAAGTTCTTTATTGGCTTTTTAGCACAGGATTATATAGCATAAGCATTCTTTGGGATACGTAATTATTTTTCCCGTTTCCCCAGGCAACTGCATTTGTTCTAAAAAAAAGCTACGGGTGAAAGCTTGAGGACAATAGTAATCTCAGGGAATGATCTCTTCTGAACCAGGTGGGAAAGCAGGGGCATGGAAGGAGCCCAGCATCATTCTCTAACTTAATTGCCTGCCCCCAGGCCCACAATGCCTTGGTGCCTGCCTTCAGGCCCACAATGTTTAGGAGGTGACCTCCCTGACTAACTTGCCAAACCAGGGAAACTTCCATGCCTCCACATCTCCCCCCTTTTGATTATGATTACAATTTTGTGTAATAACATAATGCTCATTCATAGAGATATTATGGGGGTTTCGGGAACGGGCACGGCATCTTCTTAGGCTGGTCCATCTGCACTGGAGTCCTAAAAGCAAAGCACAAGATATAGCACTAAATAAGAGCCATTTAGCTATAGAGGGTAGAGAAAATATGTGACCCCAGGAGCTTGGGTCTAGCCATTGCAAATGATTTTGTAGAGTATTGATAGCATTGGTTCACTCTTCATTGATTCGGGTGGCATGGAACCTTTCTAAAATTTGTGTTTTTAGATTATTCACATCACTAGTTAAATTATCATGAAACTCTCCCCACAATTGTCTTTTGACATCATTCCAAGTGTGGTGCATATGATTCCATTGCAAAGGGGTTACGCAGATGGACGTCATCTGCCAATCACATCTTAAGGTAAGGTGCCGGGCAAGGGCATCTTGCTGTTCACCTACAAATTCAGCTGCAGCCTCTAGGGCTTGAAGTCAGGTTAGGATTTTCTGATCAATGCTTTGTTGAGTATTAAATTGACTAACATTCTCAATTGCAGAATTTACAAATTGAGCTGTTTGCACAGTTTGGGAGATAGCTACTATAGGACCGCTAGGTGGCACTTGCACTTCACCTAGCCAAGTGGTAACATTGTGGGAAACAGGGAAAGGGGAGTCCACCCAAGTTACTGGGCAGAACAGAGGGAGGTCTAAAATGTGCACCCAATACAGCTGGGCAGAGACACATGGGGATAGAAAGGAGAACAAGGAAAGGAAGATTAAGGTTACCGCACTCTGGCAATGGATAGTAGAAACCATTGCCAGAAACAGTGTTTCTGGTGTTACAGGGGTGCCAATTCTCTGCAGCACTGCCTCAGCCTTTAGTGTAGTTTTCTTCAGGACTCCCCACATCATCAGTGGGGCTTGTTGGGTGTTCAGCAGCCTCATCATTAGTGGTGTGGTCTCTTCTATCTTCAAGTTGTGGAGTTTGGGGATCGGATTTGGCTTCATCCATGCCATGTCATGGTTTGATGTGTTTTGTGGGGACCTACTGGGGACCTGCTGAGGTGGAAACACAAGCATATTCCTGTCCCCAGGTTAATAGGGGCACTGGTCCTTCCCAGTGTCCAGTTTGTCTATTTTTCCAAAGCACAGGAGGCTTCACCATTTCTGTATCTTTTGTTTCACACGGCATGTGGAAATGGTGCTGTGCTATTAGCCCATCACCTGCAAGATTTAAAAAATTAAGGACAAATAGGGCTTTAGCTGTTCTTTCAGAGGGATCCATATTCCTCCCTTTTTGTTTTAAAAGACAGGTTTTTAGTGTGCAATGAGCACGTTTAATGATGGCTTGTACAATTTTGCAGCATACAAGTACTATGATGAGAAGTAGGATAGGAGAAGCAGGAAGAGAGTGGCTGGGTGGATAATAAAACAGCAGGAGTATATTTTTTGAATTATTAGGCACATACATACAAAATTGAATATTAATTACTGCTTTAGGTGGTGGTTAGAATATTTAATACTATTTTGTTTTACAAAACCACCTTTTTTTTTAAGTTGTGAGGTTCTATTGTTAAGCAGTTATTACTAGTTTTTACCATTTTTTTTTAACTTTGACTACAGAAATAAATTTTTTACTTTACAAACCTCTTGCAATTTCTTGTATTCATTAAGGCTTCATTTTACATTCTTAAACACTCAGTCATTTAGAACAAAGCTATTTTCTTTTTCCTTTTAATTAGAAAAACATTCTTTATACCTTTTATACTACATGCTATTACTAAAAATTAAACTTGTTAGAATAATGCTAAATATTTAAAACACTTTAGTTAATACATTGTGAAACAGTAATAAACAATCTTTTGGCAGGGATTAATGGAATGTATAGGTATTACATTGTTCCATTATAGGATGTCGAGAATTACTAGGAACAGGAATTTGTTTTTTTGTGTTGCTCATCCTGCAAAGGTGGAGGAGGTGGAGGTAAAGAGGGCTAATCGGTTTCCATTACCTTTCCACCACCTTTATTGGCTGGTGGTAGAGGAGCTGACAGTTTGGGAGGTGGAGGACTACTAGTAGAGGCATCAGTAGTGTTTTCCCTGGGTATTTTAGTTTCAACAATATGAAGAGGAGCTAGGGCAGTTCAGACAAGAGCCCACATAGTAAAGGTTTTAGAGGAGACTTTCTGTCCTTGTTCAAAATTTTGCTTTAGCTTGCACCCAATATGCTCCTAAACATTAAGGTTTAGCGTGCCTTCATCAGTAAACCAAGGATTATGCTGAACAACATCATGTAACAGAGAATGAAAAGTGTTCTCGGAGACAGAATCTCCATTAGTCTGCAGCAGCCTTTGAAGGGTTAATATTTACCGGTGCTGGGGAACAGTAAGAGACTTACCCATAGTGTTGAGTGGCTGAAACTACTGAACCACCATGAAATAAATTGCTTGTACTTACTGCGCAGCTTCCAAATGTGGTCAGGATTGGAATGCCCTTACACGGGGCACCAATTGTGAAAGAAGGGAACAGACTCCATCTCTCTGTTTCTGCAAGAAGTTCTTTATTGGCTTTTTAGCACAGGATTATATAGCATAAGCATTTTTTGGGTTATGTAATTGTTTTCCCATTTCCACAGGCAACCATGTTTGTTCTAAAATCACAAGACTAGCATATTTACAATCTTCAGGTGCAAGCTTGAGGATAATAGTCAGCTCAGGTAATGATCTCTTCTGAACCAGGTGGGAAAGCAGGGGCACAGAAGGGGCCCAGCATCATTCTCTAACTTAATTGCCTGCCGTCAGGCACGCAATGCCTTGGTGTCTGCCGTCAGGCCCACAATGTCTTGGTGCCTGCCTTCAGGTACACAATGCTTTGGCCTTTTCCCAACCTGGTGCCTGCCTTCAGGCACACAATGCTTAGGAGGTGGCCTCCCTGACTAACTTGCCAAGCCAGGGAGCCTCCTGTGCCTCCACAAATAATTGCATCCCATTCTTTCCAATACTAGAAAGTAATCACAATTTTTGATAAAGACTGCAAATCCACTGAACTGGGAAAGAACAGTCTATTCAACAAATGGGGCTGGGATAACAGGGTATCCATGTCCAAAAGAATGAAAGAGATGCCCTACCTCATACCCTATACAAAAATTAACTCAAAGTGGATCAAAGACCTCAATGTAAGAGAAATAAAAGATAATACCATAAAACTCCTAGAACATAATGTAGGGAAACGTCTTCAGGACCTAGTAAGAGGTAGCTTCTTAGACCTTAAACCCAAAGCACAAGCAATGAAAGAAAAAATAGATAAATGAGAACTTCTTAAAATCAAAAGCTTCTGTACCTCAAAGGACTTTGTCAAAAAGGTAAAGAGGCAGCCAACTCAATGGGTCAAAATTTATCTGGAAACCATGTATCTGATAATAGACTGATATCCAGTATATATAAAGAAATCCTACAAGTCAAAGACAATAGTATGAACATCCCAATTATAAAATGGGAAAAAAATATGAAAAGATATTTTTCCAGAGAGGAAATATAAATGGTTAAAAAACATGAAAAAAAATGTTCATCTTCACTAGCTATTAAGGAAACACTAATAAAAACCATGATGAAATATCCTCTCACACCAATAAGAATGACTGCCATTAAGCAAGCAGGAAACTAGAAATGTTGGAGAGGATGTGGAGAAATTGGAACTCTCATTCATTGCTGGTGGGAGTGCATAATGGTACAGTCACTGTGCAAGACAGTTTGGCAGCTCCTCAGAAAACTAGATATCAAGTTACCTTATGGTCAGGCAATTTCAGTTCTCAGCATATACACAGAGCATCTGAAAGAAGTGATATGAACAGACATTTGCACACTAATGTACATAATGGCATTGACCACAATTGCCAAGAGATGGAAACAATCCAAGTTTCCTTCAATAGACAAAGTGGATAAACAAAATGTAGAAATACATACAATGGGATACTATGCAGCAGTAAGAAGGAATGACATCCAAAACATATGACAACATGGATTAACCTTGAAGACACAATGCTGAGTGAAATAAGTCAGACACAAAAGGAGAGATATTGTATGTTACCACTACTATGAACTCCCTGAACAATGTAAAATCCACATCTTATCATGTAGAATATAGGGGACTTATAGACAGAAGCTAGTGAAGGGGAAATGATAACCTAATAAGTACAGAAATGATAATGAGGGTGAACTTAAAGATATGGGAATGGACAGGTGTGAGGATTGTTAATGGGATTATCAGTATCAGTGCAGCACTGAAGATGAACATGATCGAAAGTGATTGTTTAAAGGCTTGTATCCCATAAAAAAGTATTTGCATAATCTACTTCTAAGTTATGACACTAGTACAAAGTGTTAACAACAAAGTATTATATGGGAAAAATTACCCATTGTATATTATAGACTATATTTAATAGTTATACCTAACCAGTTCTACACTAATACTAGGGATGAATACTCAGGGGTTGATAAGAGCTTTGGGATGTTTTGTGTAATGATAGTTTGTTTAAAATTGAATATGATGATGATTGTACAACTAAAGGAAGATAATATGGGGCACTGATTGTTTTTCTTGGACAGAATATATGCTTTGTGAAATTAAGAACCCCCTACATAATAAATCAAGCCCTTGACCTTGAGGCTTGCTTATGTGAAACTTACAGTTGCAAAAGGGAGGCTAAGCCTACTTGTAATTATGTCTAAGAGGCATCTCCAGAAAACCTCTTTTGTTGCTCAGATGTGGCCTTTCTCTATCCAAGTCCAACTCTGTAAATAAATTCATTACCCTCCCCTCTATGTGGGACATAACTCCCAGGGAAGTGATTCTCCCTCGTGACATGGGACACAACTCCAAGGAATGAGGCTGGCCATGGCATCAAGGGATTGAAAATGCCTTCTCATCCAAAATGGGGAAAAGAAAGGCAACAAAACAAGGTTACAGTGGATAACAGATTTCAAGTAGAGTTGAGGGGTTATTCTGGAGGTTACTCTTATGCAAGTTCCAGCCAGGTATCCCAAATGACCACAGCATGCCAAGCCCTAACCAACAGTACTAAAACCTAGAGGCAACAACCTCTCCAAGAACATCAACCAGATGCATCCCCCTTTACCATAATGTCACCACCTCTCTTCAATATGAACATGTTAGGGTGGCCACTGATATCTCTATATAACACTAGACATCCCTGAAGATGGAGAAATTGATTAAATAAGATGAAGGGGTAGCAACAGCCAAGACAGGACTTAATATCAACAATAAAAAAGTAATTATAATGCCTCTCAATTTTCTTTGGATTCTGGAGGCAGCGTCTTTCATTCCTAGGGATATAAACTTGACCAATATCCTGGGTGACATGGAAGGCTGGTGGGCAAATGCAATTGACATGAATAGGTGACATATAGCCCCATCTCAATTCTTCCACAATTGTTGTGCTTGCACCTCTCACTCAGCTTGCATTTATGGTGAAATAGTATACTTTATGAGTAGCATATGAAGTAAGCTTCTTTTACGTGGACCTGGGGACTAGACCCTTATTACATTACATGGGAGGAGTTATAGTTGTTGATCAAGCAAAAGTGGGTATTTGGGAATTTGTATTTGACTTTTGTGAACCCTGGTAAGATATGTGGAAAAAGAGTTAGAAGCTGTATATCTTATATAAGCAGGTTTCAGGGGTAGTCACTGAGGGACATAATGAGCAGGTCTGAGATGTTGAGGCATCGTAACAGAGCAAAGCCTCTATGCTATTTTAACTCACTACAGGTATGACATAGGATTCATTGGGGAAAACCTTAGAGAGAAATAGTAGAACATGCACAATTTTCTGAGTTCTCATTATTCCATATCATAGCATATATGTTCTGGATGACCCTTGGTCAAGTTTCCAGCAAAAATGTGTTTCCTAGGTTGGCAGCTAAGCATGAGACAGAGAGCATTTAAAAGTAGACAATGTGCCCCACTGACTGCAACAAATAAATAAAATTAGGGCAACCTAATTTTTCTGGGTAATGGAAGTATGTCTATACCCAGGGAAAACACTAAGAGTTATATGTATCAAGGGCCAAGAACTGCTTTCCATGTCCTATGTACTGCCTTGCATGCCAGGAATGCCAACCTCTGCCAAAGACCTTTTCCTACTAAAGATTGCTTCAATCTACCTAGGCCAGTTCTGGCCAACTATCGAAAGAGAAAAGGAAATAAAGGAAATAAAGTTCTAGGGACAATTTGATTTCTCTTCCATCTCTATAGAGATTACATTAGAAATTTCAGAGATGAGTTGTTTGTAGTCATATGCAAAGTTCCAATGGAAACTGCTATTATAGAAAAGCAGTATTTGTAAATTAAAGAAGATCTTGGAATTGGTATTACTAAAGAGTAAACTTCCTGGGCTATAAGTAAAATTGTATACAGTAAAGAATAACAAAATCACAATACAATGTAAATAAATGTTGTCTCATATGTTTTAATTGGTAATAATTAGCACTTGCTTAATTATAATTCAGGAAAAAAACAAAGATCTGAATTAATTATTTAATAAATATTACAGTTAGCTAATTTGTGAGATAATTAATATATTCCTATTTCAAAGATAAAGATACAAAAGAATGATGTGGTCATTTAACTTCCTTATAGTTGCATAATTGTTAAGAGTCAGACCTCCACTAAAGTCAACTGTGTTTGATCCCAAACCCTTCTCCTCCATCACCTGCCCTACTTTCAGGGAAGGAATAGAGGGGAAAACTCTGGCATTATATTTATTGACAGTGTTCTTCAATGAACATTTTATATTTGAAAGCAAATTTGACGTATCTCCCTAAGAACTATCAAAAGAATAAAAAATACATTCCTTTGACATTAGTTTTTTTTTTTAATAAATTGGTGTCCCACTTTTGCAACCATGATGTACTAGTAACTTAGTTCAAAACTTTTCCAAAGACAGAGATTTAGTTTATGAAGCTCATTTATAAGAGTTAATACAAAGTCTTTGGCAAGAGAGTGGAGAATTTAGAAATGCTTCTTGTTTATAAGTTGAGGTCCTTCATGATTAAAATTGTAAAATATACAATCTCCACATTTTAGAAAAATAAGAAAATTTTCATTTCAAGAATAAGAAATATTACTTTTTTGAAAGAATCACTTTTATATTTCTCTTTAATGTGAGTTTTTCTTCTTTGATTTAATTTCTTGTATTTCTTAAAGTTATGTTTGAATTGTGTATGTTCTAAAGGCTCTCTTATATTTAGTGGCTGAGTTTTTCTATTTCTCTTAAATAAATAAATCTCATCACCTGAGGCAATGCTGGGGAACCCAGCAGTATAAAAAAGGATCTCATGGCCTGAAATAAGAATCTCTAAGCTTATGTAAAGGTTATCATGATTTTATCAATGTTTCCTTAACTCTCCCATGTTTTACTTCATTTATCCATTCTTTTATAATTTGTTGGTAAATTTATCAAATATATTCTGCAAATATAAATGATGAATATGACTGATGCTCTACCTTCATATATTTAGTGTTGAATGAAGATAACATAATGAAATGAGCATGGTTTTGGAGTCAGTGTGCTTGAATTTGGTTCCTGATTCTTCCACTTAGTCTGCTAACTTTCCCATGTACGCTGTGGTTCAATGTACTAGTCTATAAAATGGGAAGAATGATAACTCTATCAGACTGACTGAAAAATTAGAAATGATACATTTAATTTCACAATTTCTTCATGTAGTATATGAAAATGTTATTTCTTTTATAATTCATTATGTTGACGTATATTTGTGTATTTTAATTAGTGCTTAATGTGAAGTCAACACATCAGCAATTAATTCCCTAAATAACTATATATAGTATCATTAAATTATATTGTGAATTTATCAACTCTGATGTCTCTTTTGCACCCTATATGTCAGTCAATATATTCTTACAGTAATCACTTGGAAAACATAATTGAAAAAACACATTTGTATTAACAAGTGACAAAGCACAAATAAACTTGGCAAAATTTGTGAATATCTATGTGAGTAAAACTTTAAAAATCAACAGAAGTTAATAAACTTGAAAAAATCTGAAGACATCTCTTTGTCTAAGACATGACCACTGCACATTTCAATTTTCCAAATATTTAAATTCACACAGTTCAATATATGTCCAATAAAATCTTGAAAAAAATTCCAGCAGTTTTTCTTTCCCACCTAGAACTAGATATGTTGACATTGGTACTTCTAAGGAAAAATAAGCAAGAATTGGTAGAAAAGATCTGAAAATAAAGAACAATGTTAGGGTTATAGCCTCAAAATATTGAAATATAATGTAAACTCTCTAGAATAAAATGGTGGTATTAGAACATGAATGAATGGATAGAATGACCCACCAAAGAGAATGTAAGGTTCATAAATTGATGCAAATAAACTAGTTGTAAAATAATGACAGCATTCCAAAAAACTGTATAAGTATGGACATTTTATTATATTATGTTGGAATGACTAGATAGTTATTTGGAAAAAACAAATAGATGCATACATCACACTTTATACCAAAATAAATTCAAAAGGAATGTTTATTGTTAAAAATTAACCCTTAAAAATTATGATAGAAAACAGAGATTTTATGAAATATATCCATTCTTTCTATGACTAAAATTAAAGAAATGTTAAACAAAATATTTATAAATTTTATATGAACACTTCAGCAAAGCAAGGATAAAAATTATGTATTAAGAGAAAATGTTTGTAAAATATCATAGACTGTGCTAATGTCAATGATACAGCAAGGACAGATAAAGTAGAAGGGGGAAGAAAAGCAACAAGAACTTTACACATAAAATAATGAGAATGTATATCAACAGATATTTCTCAGAGAAAAACGTAAACTGACCTTACATATATGAAAAAATACAACTGCAAGTTCAATAGAGTGCATAGTTACCCATAGTCTCTAATAATATTTTTTCTCTCATTCTTGATGTCTCAATTTCTTTCTCTCTCACTTTCTGCCAATCAGTTTATCAGTCTGGCTAGAGGTGTCTCAGATTTATTGTTCTAGAACAAGCTTTTGTTTTCATTGCTTTTGTCTGCAGTATTTTGTTTTCTATTTTGATCTTTTTACTTTGATCTTTATTATTTCCTTTCTTCCACTTAGTGTCTAAATAACTCCTTTTATAATTTCTTAAATTGGAAGTCAATGTAATTGATTTCATTTTTTTCCTCCTTTTCTATAGATATTTAGTTCTACAATTATTACCCCATAATCATTGCTTTCTTTAGTGGCATCTCAGAAATTCAGGTATGTTGTGTTTTCATTTTCATTCAGTTCAATACACTTTCCTATTTCCCTTCTAATTCCTTCTTTGATATGTTGATTACTTAGAAACGTGTGTCTATTGTCCAGAAGGTTGGAGATTTTCAAGAGAACTTTCTGTTTTTTTTTTTGTCTATTTCAATTCAGTTATGGTCATAGAAAATACATATCCCATGTACACTGAAGAATAATGTGTATTTTGCTGTTTTCAGGTTGAGTGTTCTGTAAATATGAGTCAGGTTATGTTGATTTATAGTGATTTTCAAATCTACTATACCTTTGTTAATTTTTCTACTTGTATGAACCACTGAGATAGGCTTTAAAATCTATCTATGATTTTGTATTTCTCTATTTCTCCTTGAAGTTTTATCAGTGTTTTGCTCCTCGCATTTTGAAGCCTGTGTAAAAGACTTTGCTGTTTAGGATTGTTATGTCCTCTTTAGCAAGAAAAAAATACTAAGTCAAAAAGAAGGCAAAAAAGAAGAAAAGAGGAAAGAAAAAACAATGAGACAAAAAAGAAACAAATAGCAAGATGAAATCCTGAAATCAAACCATGTCCATAAAACATTAAATGTGAATTTTCAAATGCTGCAAATAAAGGCAGAAATTGCCATGTGTATTTTAAAAAGCAATACTTAACTATATGTGCTTACCAAAAACACATTTTAAATATAAAGGCTCAACTTTATTAAAGAGATAGAAAATCTATATATCCTAAAAACATTATACAAAGGAAAGCTAGAGTAGATGTATTGATAGCAATTTAATTTTCATAACAAAGAATATTTCTGGGGTAAAAAGGTTACTTCACAGATTTAAAGGAGAAAATAATGAGTAAATATTTTGACATATTGAGATCCAAGAACATGTATAAATTCAAAGAGATGTATTTAGTGTACAAAAATGTGAAGGGTAAAAAACCACTGAAGTCCACTGTGTTTGAATCCAAACCCCTACACAACACTGCACTCCTCCTCCTACCACCAATCATTATTTCCACAAAGAGATAGAAGTGGATACTCTGGAATCATATTTCTTCAATATATATTTTATATTTGAAAGCAAACTGGACATATCTCTGTAAGAAAAATTGAGGGAATAAAGTATATTTGATACTGGTTTTCTAATAATTTGGCATCCTGCTTTTGCTACCACAATGCTGCTAGTAACTTAGTTCATATACTTCCAAAGGACCATTGGACTGTTGGGACCAAATTTATAATTTAAGATTCACTAGGATATTGATGATAATTGAAGTGTAACAATGACTTTTTAAATATAATCTTAAAACTGTAAAGAAGCAGGGAATTGTAAAGTAGCCTTAAAATGTAACCTTCAAAGCTGGAAGCATGCTATAATGAGAGCTCTTAGTATCACAAAGGAGGTTTGCCCCAAACTTCCCAGATATGAATAAGTCTTTCATCCATCTCCCTTGACTGGGAGGTATATTACCCAGCTGTCATAGGATGTAGATCCTGAAAGAAGTAGGATAAACTACTTAAATTCTCCAGATCCCTGTTACATGTTAACTAAGATGATTATCTCTCTTTGTCTATGATGGGTATAAAAGCCAATTAATCACTTTGGGAAGGCTGATTTGGGAAATCTTCCCCTGTCCTCCTGCTAGCATAAATAAATCCTCTTTTCCTCCTCAGCCTGGTTCAGTGTGACTTCTGTTGGCTGCATTGAGTGATGAACCCAGATTTGGGATGTGCCCCTTCTACAGAAGTCCTATATGTAGATGAACATTTTGTCTGAGAAGAGAATAAAAATAGAACAGTGGACCATATCAAAATCTTAACAGTTTCCAGCCTTGTCCCTAGACATTTTGTCTTATGATCATAAGCATGTTGATATGATGCTTAACCCATGGAAGGAGACAATAGCTATTGTTCATTATTACCAGCATTTAAAAATCTCTCTGAATAATGATAATGAAGAGAGAAATGAAGATGATAACCATTCTGATACTTAAGTGGGTCAACTTTATGACTAACAGAATTTTTATTTTTATTTTTTAGTTTCCCAAGGCTGATAAAAAACTCTGTGTGTTTTATTAACAATAAAAGATGCAAAGAAAGAACAAAAATACTGTTGAAAACAATTGAAAGTAGAGTTCACAATAATATTAGATTATGTCCTTATTAATTAGATAAATATATAATAAATATATGTTCAATAAACATATATTCAATGCTATAATTCAAATTTGAGGAAATAGGAAAGAAGTCATTGGATTGTCTCCCAGGAAGGAAAGAGAAGCATTACATAAGATAAAAGAAAAAAAAAAATGAACTGTAAATAAGTAAAAGCAATATGATATGAAATTTGAGAGAACAGAATAACAATTTTGGCTTGGCCAAATTATCTGGTTTGCTAATGCTGCTGTTAATGCAAAAATACCACAAATGGTTTGGCTTTTATAAAGGGGGTTTATTTGGTTACAAAGTTATAGTCCTAAGACCATAAAAGTGTCCAAACAAAGGCATCAACAATAGGGTACCTTCACTGAAGAACAATGATGACAACCAGAAAATCTCTGTCATGTGGGAAGGCATGGGCATGTGGCTCACATCTGCTCCAGGGTTCTGGTTTCAAAACGGATTTCTCCCTGGACATTTCTCTCTAGGTGTCTGGGGGGTGTTGTCTTAGTTTCTCCCAAGCAAACTCTGAACTAGCAAAAGTCTACCTTCAATGGTCATCTCCAAAATGTCTCTATTGGCTGCAGCACTGAACTTCATCTGTCTGAGCTCTTATAGGGCTCCAGTACACTAAACAAGACCTATGCTGAATGGGTTGGGCCACACCTCTACTGAAATAATCAAATCAAAATCATTACCCACAGTTGGGTGGGTCACATCTCCATGGAAACAACCTAATCCAAAGACTCCAACCTAATCAATACTAACATGTCTCCCCCTAAAAGACTGCATTAAAGAACATGTCATTTTGGGAAACAGAATACATCCAAACTGGCACAGGAAAGACAATCATAGGAAAAACATTTCCATTGTGATAGGGGGAAATAGAAAGGAAAACAAGGTTCACAGGACAAAAACAATTCCTAAAACCTGCAGGGCAAACTTCATTAGATTTCAAAGTCTGAGAGTCATTTATAGAATGATGCTGTATCCTTGGAGCTTGAGAGTGCAGGAGCCTATCCCTTTCCAAGGGCCTATGCCACCACCCTTTTCTCTCCAACATAGTCATGCACTGGGGAGACCACCTTCTTGGCCCAACCCTCCTCAAACTTTGGGGTGGCACCTGGACTCTCTTCCACCTCTGGAGCACATGCTCAACCCCTTCAGAACAGTGGGGTGATGGCCTGGCTCTCCCCAATCCCTGAGGAATTTGCTCCACCCTCTCTGAGTCTTGGGGTGGCAGCACCCTTCCTAAGCATCTAGGCAGAAGGCCCACCTTCTGCCTCTGGGGCAAACTCACCTTTTCCATGTGCACAGATTGTTCTGCTCTCCTTGACCAAGATTTCTTGACTCCAGACTTCAGTTTCCATGGCTCCATCTTTGAAGATTTTTTCCTTCAATCTGTTCCTTCTCCATCCCCTCTACTCCAGGCCAGCAGTGGTTCTGTCTATACAGATCTCCCTAAAATTTTGGCATGCAGTTTACAGGGGTCAAAACCATCAGACAAGAGGACTTTCCACAAATTCTGGATAACACCATCTCCAATCCTGGCTTGTACTCAAATGGCTGACTGGTTCCAGTTTTCATTAAATCCTCATGCGGGGATGTAACCTTTGGGGTTTCACTTTCTGAAAGCCCAGAGTTTTCCAGACCATCAATTTCTGGTTTCTTTGAACCCAAGAGTTCATTTCTCAGCTTATATCTTTCTTCTTGCATTTTACTATAAGCTACAAGGAGAAACTAGGCTACATATTCTATATTTACCTTAGAGATCTCTTGAGCTAAGTATTCCAGCTCATTATTTTCAAATTCTGTCTTCCATCTGACACCAGGGCTCAATTTTGCCAAATTCTCTGCCACTTTAAAACAAGGATTGCCTTTCTTCCAGTTTGCAACACATTTATAATTTCTGCTCATGTCCTCATCAGAAGTATCTTTAGAGTCCATATTTCTACCAACAGTCTCTTCAAAGTCATCTAGGCCTTTTCTATCAAACTTCCCAAAATTCTTCCAGAATCTTCCCCTTATCCATTTAAAAAGCCATTCCAACGTATTTGGTATTTTCAAACTCAACAGCTGCAGAACCCCACTTCTCTTTTACCAAAATCTATTCTGGTTTGCTAATGCTGACATTATGCAAAATACCAGAAATGGATTGGCTTTTATAAAGGGGGTTTATTTGTTTTCAAAGTTATAGACCTAAGGTCTCAAAAGTGTCCAAACTAAGGCATCAAAAATAGGGTACCTTCACTGAATAATGGCTGTTGGCATTCAGAACACCTCTGTTAGCTGGGAAGGCTCACAGCTAGTGTCTGCTTGCCCCCAGGTTGCATTTCAAAATGGCATTCTCCAAAGTGCCTAACCATCGGCGTCAGGGGTCCACAACTTCAAGCATCTCTGAGCTAAGCCAGCAAGCATCTGGGTCTGTGCAAGCATTTTTAAAGGACTCCAGTAAACAAATGGAGGCCCATGCTGAACGGGCAGGGCCATTCCTCTATGGAAATGATCTAGTCAAAAATGTCACCAACAGTTAGCTGAGTCACATTTCCATGGAAACAGCCTAATCCCAGTATCCCACAAGATTGGATTAAAGATCATGGCTTTTTCTGGGGGACATAATATATCCAAAGCAATGCACAAAATTAGGGAGGCTTACCAAAGGAAAGGACATAAATTAATTTTTTTAAGGCTACAAATATTTAATTAGTAAAATCTTGTAAACTACAACTCAGCTCTTCTGTTTCAGAATTCATTCTGATATAATCTGATATTTAATGTAGCTTATTTTCACCCAGTATTTTTGATGGATTAACTACAATATTACCTGAGAAAAGAAGAAGACAGATAAGGATGTAGTTAGATGGGAAGATGGCATATAGGGTTTTATTTGTTTGTTGTTTGTTTATTTTGTTATATTTTAAGTTGGGAGAAAGCAATATATGTTGAAAAGCCAAGGAAACAGGTCCAGTGAATCAAAATGGATAATTTTTATTGTTGTAGTTGTTTTATTATTGTTTGTATCTCCCCAGGGTTGTGAAATGAAAGAACATAGGCATGAGGAAGTCTGAGTTATTTGTGAAAGCATATTTAAAATGCTAGATCTTGGAATCTCAGCTGAACAAGTGGGAAGCAAAAATAAAAGGCTGCATATGAAGAGAAAGAGAGGAAACAATGAAGCTGATGTATTAAAAACCTGAAAAATCAAGTTGGTGGTGCGAACTGAGCAAGAAAAACACAAGTTCGTTATTGAAGGAAATGGAGTTTGGATTTTATTGAGAGGTGGAGCTACACTGGATATTAATCAGAGGCTGTGACTTTATAGATGGTGACTGAGATGGGGTAGAATAAGTCATTTGAAATGATTTGTTTAAATAAGTGAGAAAGTACTATGGAAGGCTCATCCATGTGGACATTGAAGTCACTTGATGTCAGGAATGTGGATGAAGGGAAACACAGTGAACCAGGGGTGCATATCATCAGAACAAGGAGATCTCTAGATGAATATGGCTTTGAGAGGGTGATATTATGACTTATAATTTATAATCAGATTAGTTGCTCTTTCCTCAGTAGTTCTATAGTCCTTTATTTATAGCTTTATTAAAGCATATATTATAATTATCAGGGTTTGTCTTTGTAGTCTCCTTGTTCAAGGGAGCATTTTGAAATTTGTTGGCAGTGATCTGTTATGGGTTGGTAATCTTTAAAGAGTGCAATTATACATTGGACCTAAAAGAACCATAAATATAGGTGGGAAGTCTTGTATATAACTCAAAAATGCAAATAAGCAAGTGAAAATTAGAATTTATATGCTTACTTGCTTTATGTAAAAATTAGAAGAGTGTAGTTTGGCTTCTTAGTATAAAATCATGAGTCATTCTTACCTTAGACTGCACAACCACATGTGGTTCATAACATGGTTCGCCTTGAATTATGAATCTCAAACTTTATTAGGGACATTGACATAATAATGCTCCTCTTCATAGGAAATGAAAAAATTAAACAAGACGAATTTGATGTCTGAGTTCAGATATTTAGCATACTGTTCTATGAAAGAAGAAGTCATGATGTCCAATAATTCTGAATAAATACATGGAGATTATAAAATGTTTAAATCCACGGAAAATTTGTCCAAAGAACAAGTGTCTTAAATTTTGGGAAAATCTTTCTTTGGAAAGAATGAGCTTCTCTTAACTTAATTAATGAAGTGAAGAATGGAGTTCCATCTTTCTTAGGCACAATAGAGAATGATCCCTTTTCTAAGAAAACAGTTGTATTTGATGGTTTCTAAGGGTCCTTATAACCCAAATAGCTAATGATTCTATATGCCTTTTGATATATCAAATAGAAGATTAGGAAAACACTTGAATTGATTACCCATATCCAACTCTAAGCCCAAATGGAAATTAATTGTAATTTTATTAGTATATTTTATCTTAAAGAAAAAGAACAATTTTGTTGAATTTTCAGATACTATCAATAGATAAAATTATAATATGTGCTTTGACTTCATTGCCACAGAACTAGTACCAGCTAACTATAGCAAAAAGCTTTATGTCTAAGATGTCAAGGGTTAGAAGAAAATAAAATGATTCTTTTTCAGAAAATGAAATTTTTATCCTCTTAACTTCCATTGGAGTAGTAAATTCATCTTACTATAGAGGCAAACATTTTTAAATAGTGAATTTGAATTTGCATGGAGTTAAGATTTTTATGAGTAAAAAAGCCTTAAAACAGGATGGAGTGAGAGGAATACATTACTTCAGTACCTATTTTTAAATTCATAAAATTATATGATACTATAAGAAGAAAAAATATGTGATAATGAGTCATCAAATTCAAGGTCAGTTTCCTGGATTGGATGGACATATCTTAATATTCATACTCCTTTTATTATTTACTGTATTACTTTTAAGATGTACTATGTATTACAAGTTCTCTGACAGAAAAAGTTTTTATCCGAAAGTGTTGAATAGCCAAACTCTCTTGAATGAATTAGAAGTCCATCCACATAACATGATACATTTTAAATAAGCCACCAGTAAAATTACTTCTAAGCATTTTTGTAGCATACTTTGAAAGAATTTTGAACTAAAGGATCAATTTACATTTTCTGAAAGGAAAGGATAGCAATAAATTGCTTTGCACATGGATTCTAAAACAAAAACAAAGCTACATACCCTGATGTTTTCAGAATGTTACTTTCACATATATATTTTGCCAAATGGAATTCATATGTATTTATGCATTATATTAAGAAGAGGAATAACAAGGGCATTCTCAACAACAAAAATAGCTGAAACTTGAGATGGAATTCCTTGCTCTTTGAAAATGAAAAATAAAATATATGGAATACCTATTTAAACTGAGAACACTTTTGTAATAAAAACTATTATTTGCATAAGTTGCAGTTTCATCATTTCCTAGTAAGTTTTGGTTTGAGGGAAAGTATGTAAGTTATCAATCAATAGCACCTGCTCTTTTAAAGTAACTAGGATTATATGGTTAAGCTCAAAAAAGTTTTTTTGTTGTTAATTTTTTGTTTCTTTGCCTTTAGTCAGCCATGAGATCAGCTGTTCTATTTGCACTCTACACAGTTTTTTTTTAATCTTATGTAAAGAATATTGTAATGGTTGTGTTACTATCTACACATTTTAAAATTTTAACAAGCAAAGAAACATTACAATATGACATAGGAATTAATCTCACAATTAAGTAAACAGTATTTTAATTTTATTGCACATTCAGAGAAAAGATACAAATTGTGCTTATTTTATTCAATATATATTGTGATATATATAGTGATATGTTACTATAATTATGAAATTAAATTCTGCATGCTTTAAAAGAGCAACCACATAGAAATATATAAAAACTTTCTTTGATGAAAAGAAATGAATTCAACTTAAATTTTGATAAACTAAAATATTAAACTAAATATTAAACTAAGATATTAAATTTTGGTACATAAAAGTTTTAGCAGACATGAATTTTATTCATTTCTGTATATAACTAATTTATGTTATATATTAAACAGAGGGTTACATATACACATAAACAAATATAATATGCATCTATAAGAAACTGAGAACAGATTTAGATTTTGATATAATAGCAGATGGAAGGTTAATGCAAGCAAAAATAAGACATTTATTTCTATTTTTTCTCTATTTACTAAATATAATTTAAATTTATATACATGCAAACCAACCAATCAACCAAAAAAACCAGTGAACAAAAATAAACAAACAAACAAATAAATAAATAAAATAGCTATGAAGACCTAGGTAAAAAAATCCAATCAATATCAAGAATTTTCTTTTAGAGTTTTATATTTTAAGGGAATATTTTTGACTTCATTGCAATTTGAAGACTTTTTAAATTTAATATTATTTATGACATGCATATACATACAAAAAATAATCATGCCAATTTATTCATTGAGCTTTGTTTAATGCATATTTTTTTCAGAATATTTCCAAAGTATTGCCTTGAAGAAGTATAAGAAACATGTAATGGATTACATACACTTTAACTTAGAAAAAAAACATCATATTCTTGAAAGAAAATCTATTTGAAGTTAAAAGACAACTGTCTTCTGTATTTTATTATTCTTTGAGGACACGCTGCTTTTAAATATATATGCAAATATATATATACATATATAACATTAAGTATCCTTAAATAACTGGAATTTTCTTTTCACTTTTGTATGAATTCACAAAATGAAGATTACGAGAAAATCTAAAATTTATTATATGATTATATTGTCATATTGTAAGAGATTTACTTTTACAAGTTCATTTACTTTTTATAATAATCCCATGAAAATGGAAGGATTCTTATTCACATTTTACAGAAAAGGGAATTGAGATAAGTTAAATTCCCTAAGGCCACATAACTAGCTAGTGGCAAAGCCATGCATGCTGGCTTCAAAGCTTATATTCTTAACACCTGCAGTACAATGTCTCAGTGATATGCTATGCTATTGTTTTACAGTAATACAGTGATATGTTGTACTTTTTAGTAAAAAGTTTTTACTTATCTGTCAAAAGTGTAAGTAGCATCTGGAATAAATGGTATATTAAAATGTTGGTGCATAGCTTTTAAAAAGTACTGCAGATAAACACCATCCAAAATGAGCACTACCACTCTGAACAAAGAATTTGACTTCAAAGTATTATGGTATTTTGTAAAGTTCCTATTCATTTTAAATAAAAGATAAATAATTCAAAGTAATATGGTATTTACCATGCTAAACTAAACTTCATAAACTAAACTTCATAAACTAAATATCTATGAAGATATATTAAAAATTAATAATACAAGGCATTCTCAGTACATATTTGGCTAGCATATACTGACAGAATTCCACATATGGTTATTGTAGTGGGGGTTTAAGGAAGATAAATATTATCTAGAATTAAAAATTGAGGCTAAGTGTAACTAGGTGATTAGTTGAAAAATGACAGCAAACATATCACCTGTGCTCAGAAAGTTGGAGGAAGAAGAAAATAGCAAGTGCAGGATGTGATTTATAAAAGTTAATAAATGACAGAAAATAATTGGCCTATCAGCCACCTGATGATCAAAAAATTATAGATCTTATATAAGTTATCAGAGGAAACTTAATTCCTCTATATTTTGAATAATAAAATTGCCATCCATGGCAGCCTTCTCAAGAGGTATGTGGTGGATTGGAGCTGTATGTACCATAAATAAAACATGTTCTTAAAATTAATTCATTCCTGTGTGCATGAACCCAACATAAGTAGGACATTTTGATGGGTTTACTTCAATTCAGCATGGCCTAGGATGGGTCTTCATCCTATTACTGAAGTCCTTTATAGGCAGAATAAAATGCAGACACAGAGAGAAGATGCCATGGGAAGCAAGAAGCTGAAGGTCAACAGAACTTGGAAGAGAAGGGAGAGACCAGGAGAGGCTGCCATGTGCATTGTCATGTGACAGAGGAACCAAGGACAAAGGTTCACTGGCAGCCAGACCCAGAACTCCAGTGTTTGGGTAAAAAGCCTTGCCTAGATGACACCTTGATTTGAACTTTCTCTTAGCTTCAGAACCACAAGCTAATAAATTCTCACTGTTTAGGCTAACTCATTGCATTGATATTTGCTTGAGCAGCCTAGGAAACTGAAACAGGGTGATTCCAAAAATGCCTTTCCCAAATCTGTTGGTGGTGGCAAATTCAATATATTTGTATACAGTTTATTCCATCTTTGTTATTTCTCACTGATAGAGATTTTTTCTAAATAGGAATGTAAATTGCTTTAATCAGTGATCCTATTTTTGACCTAGGACAAATGATATTCAAGACTGATGCTTCTTTTAAATGACACTCCTAAAATATCATATCTACTGAATAACAATGCTGGGGGTATAACAAAACAAATAACCAAATCTTGTCAGGTAACATGAAAGAGCCAAAAGAGAAAAGAAATTATTTCTGCATAACTTCATACTCTCAGCATAGCTCAAAGGCAGATCATGCCAAGCTACAAAATAGCAGTGAGTCGAAAGTAAAAAAAAAACAAACAAAAAACCCCACTAAATCTCAGTTTGCAGTATCTTGGGCTACCTCCCACACCTCAGCTCTGCTGTAATGCCTAATAAGTAACAATGGCAGAGAACTCAGAAGAGGGAGACTAGCAAAGTGTCCTGGTTGAGATATGGAACAAACAGCAAGATTAAATCTATTCTAAATCTAAAACCCTGGAAATGTGTGAAGACGGGCTAAGGCATGGTCTACAGGGATGGGATTTCAAAGTATCAATCACTTGATAAGGTACAACTTAATGAGGCACATACTATTTAAGAGGCCAACCTAATTTTAAAGGGTTGCATATTTTCACAGATCCTTTGGCAATTGGGTGGTAAAGGTAAAAAGAAGGCAAAAGAAGAAAAAATAGAGACATTCTCTTACACTGTGAGAAAAGAAAAACATAAATTTTGAGTTATCACAAAATCTTTTCTACCTCCAAAACAAATATATAATTTTTAATCTGCTAAAGTAACTGGACTTTGCTATCCTGACAGAAGAGGGCAGCATTAAGCTAGAAATGTTCTGAAACATTGCATTATCATAAAAATCAACAAGAGAAAAGTCAAATCATTACATATCTATTGCAGAAAATCATGAAATGAAATTTCAAATATAGTAAATGAAGAAAATTGCCCACTGGAAAACAACCATGAGGCAAAAATTGTAAATCAACACTCCAAAGGGAAACAAATACACTCAAACAAGCATTGAGTATATGCAAAATTGTGTTGAATAAGAAAGTCAAACCAAGAAACACAAATGGATTAAAAAAAAAAAAAAAAGTGAGTAATGTAGAAAGTTGATGGAACTCAGGAAAGAAATGGAAAAAAATAAGCATATTAGAAATGAAGAAAAATTTCAAAAATCTCCAAAGGGAATAGGTTAACAGAAATGTAATAAGTGGCATTGAAGAAAAGCAATAAAAAATGCAAACAATCAAACAAAAACAAGACAAGGGAAATGACAGACAAAAGTAAATAGAGTCAGAGAGAATATAGTAGAAATGGAAAATTGGCAAAAAAATTGAAAACAGTTTTAATTGTCAGAGTCCCTGAAGATAAAAATTAAACAATGGAAAATAAAACAAAATAAATTTTAAAAATCCTATGATGCAAGAAAACATTCCAGAAATAGAGAAAGGCAAGGATCTATGCATTTGAAAGTGGTCACTGGATATCTGGAAAAAATTACCATGGAAGATCAACTCCAAGTCATAACCTACTAAAACTAGTAGATTTCAAAGACAAAAAATAAATTTCTAAAGTCCTCTAGGAAAAAAAGATCAAATATCTTACAAATTCCAAAGTGGTAGACATGCCTCAGATTTTTTAAAACCAATATAGAAAAGAAAACAGAAATGGAACAGCATTTAACCAAAATCAATGAAAGAAAATATGAACCATGGATGTTTTATATAGTTCACATGTCTTTTAAATACCAAGGCTATAGTAAAAATAATTTTCAGCATGCAAGAACATGAGTAACTCTTCACCTCAGCCTTTCTTCAGGGATCCACTAAAGGATGATTTCATATAACTAAGTAAATGCTGGGGAAACTGGTGAGCATTTAAAAATATGTAAAAGTGATGAGAGTAGAAAGAGGAAAATGTGAAAATGTATTTTTATACAGGCAATAAATGGGTATTTGAGTATACCAAAATAGACTGATAAATCAAGTAATAAAAGGACTACAGACATTGAAAAACATAAGTAAAAAGATGAGAACTAGAATGCTAGAACAATAATGCAAACCTTCCTAATTGTAATAAGAAGAGGAACAAATAAACATCTTGTAGAGAAAGAAATATAGTAAATAAAAATTTCAAAAAAATAGAAAATGTTTCAGAGTTGAGAAAATTCTTATCAGTAGCAAGGAGAATTCTTCTCTAACTTGGTTAGGGAAGGTCTTTGCATCGTCCTCTTCCATCCCCATGTCTTGGCAAGCTAATAAGGAAACCTGAGTACTCCCTTCTTTGTCACTAGTAGAGAAGACAAGTCGTGCAAGCCTGCACCCCAGTTCCACCCTCTAATCATCATGAAAGTCCAGTCAGTCTCCTTTTACTCTCTCAAGACATTTTTCTACAAGCGAGCAAACCTGTCCTGCCTTTCCCAGAAAACCCTGGCATGTGAGTTTATTTATTTATTTATTTTTACATCCTGTTGTTGCCTGTTTGCTGTCATTAGCTTGCATATCCAAACTAAATTTTGTGAGTAGCCCAGTTCCTCCCCTGAGTTGGGGGAGGGGGAGCAGAATTATCACAATAGAAATGAAAATGCTTGCAACCATCTACCACAGAGAAGGAAATAGGAAGTCAAAAATAATTGGAGATGCAAAAAAGGGTACGTTGATGCTTAGTAAGATAGTTGTTTTAATGTAGACTTTCTCTATTGAATAATGATTATGTGTTTGGAGATATTTTTGTGTCTTTATAATATAGATATCTAAAAAAGACTAAGAATTGAAGTTAATTTCTTCAAATAATTAATCCAAATATACTGAGAACTTGCTTATAAAACAAAGTGTGAAAAATTGTCATTAGGCTGTTTTACTATATACTACTTAAAAGTCCTGTATTTGCTATGCATATGTGATAGCTCTGAAAAAGATACAATTATTTTTGATACAATATGTGTTACTAATAGTTGACCTCTCAGGAAAAGTACTTGTCTTTGAAAAAGAAGTTGCAGAAATTCATTTTCAATATTTAGCTATTTATGGGGAGAATTCCTTCATTTAACCATAAGTGTTTAAATATACTTAAATATGAAGGAAGAGTGAAAAGTTACAAGAAAGAAGGCAGAAAACCCATAATGCCAGCAAAGTGAAACACTAATAAGAAGCACAACTAATTAAATTGCATAGGGAATCAATTTCACTCGTCTTCAGTTGTTTGAATCTGTTGGCTTATGTAGAAAATAGTCAATGTTGTTATAGCTATCAGAGTAATTGCTTCTCTTGAGTTAAAAGCTCCTTAAACAATTCTCCTAATGCTATTTTTTAAATCACATTTCAATAATGTGTCTTGCTTCATTTTCACAGCTTCTGAGCACATAATATAATTAATTCAAATGAGCCTCTAAGCTGACAAGATTTTTTTTTATTAATATGAGATTAAAAGCTGGAAATTATTGTTGCTGTGAGAATTACTGAGTCTCATTTATTTTAATAGATCAGATGCATATTAGACAAGATTCTTCTTTTCTCTCTTTTTTATTTTTTGCCCACTTTTTCTGACTTCCCTAAATGTTACCAGATATATATATATATATATAACATTTTACAGTAGAATTTATCTATCTTCTAATATCAAAACTACATGTAATTGAGAGAAGTTGTAGACTACCACTTTTACACATTAATTTTATTTACGTTTCAAATTGTAATCATTTCTTTTCCAGGTTATGAAAAACAATGTTATGATTAACTTTGAATATTATTTCATGACTATAGATCATAAAAATAAGTATACTAACAAAGTATATTGAATTCATACCATATATTATCATGCTAATTGCTGAAAGAAGTAGAGTAGAATATTAAAATTGAAAATAGTCCCCAAGTATTTCATTTTGGCTCACTCTGATGGTCCTAATTTATTAAGAGAAACTGGATTCAAACTCAAGAAATTTGTGAAGGAACTGGACTCAAACTCAAGAATTTGTGATATATTTCAAACTTACAAAAAATGTTTTTCCATCTGTAGGTGGCACCTCTTCAATTATTGTACAAGGACACTAATTTATTTAATCATGTGTTTTGTGTCATCAGTGTGTGGTTTCAAAGATCACTGTGTTAGCAGAAGTCAGGTTATGGGAAGGGAGAGAGAATGAAGGAGTATGTGTAAATTAATATGCTATGTTACACCAAAATAATGGAATATAATAGAGCTCTTAAAACAAGTAGGAAAATCAAGATAGAGTGTTGTGTATTTGCCAGAGATATTAAGAAAGAAAGGTAAGGTGTTGAACATTATTTACAGTATGCAATTGTGTGTATAAAAATATCACTTTATGCTTATACAACATATGTATGTATGCCCAACAACTATGGTGATTAAACATATATTGATGTCTAGCTTGAACTCTGTATGAATAATGTCATTCTTTTGCATTCTTTTAATTGGTCAAAATTATACTTGTGACATTCACCAAAATAGATGTTGGAATGTAAATACATTTAGTTTCATTCCTGGATAGTATTTAACTCATAAAAATATACGATGATTTATGTATCCATTATCACAGCAGCTGGTATTTTTTGTTTTGGCAATTTTCTTTGTTTACTACCAAAGTGGGTATTTTTGTACATGTTTCCTTAAACATTTTTATGAGAGTTGTTAAAATATAAATAACAGAAAATTGTTGAGTATGTGCATCTAAAACTTTGCTAGATAAATTCAGAATACTCTCCATATTTGTTGTACAAATTTCCATGTACAAGAGCACACCTAGGCCACATAATTAAAGTTAAGTGTATCTCATTGCATTTTTCATTTTTATTTCTTTTGTCACTAGTCAAATTGAGTAGCACTTCCTATTTTTATTGTACAATAGGATTTCCTATTCTCTTCACTGTCTGTAGCTGCTTTCACTCATATGTTTAAATAGTTTATGTAATAAGAATTACAATTATAAGTATTTTTTCTAATGACATAAAGCATATAATTGCAAGGCCAATACAGGAGGATGGTGGTAAAATCAGCTAAATCATTATCTACTTGTTCAGGAAGTTAGATATTGTTTTAAATTAATAAAAGTAATGAGTATTAATATATTATTAAGAGAAGTGGAATTAAAAATTAGAAATGGAAAGAAAAGATTTAAATGTGTTCACCTCTTGAGAATAGGATTAGCAACTGGTAAAAGGCAGTTGTCTTCAAGGAGTACACATACACACACACAATACATATGAATTCACACACACACACACACACACACACAAATGTTCACTGCTATGCATATAAAATATCTTTGTATGAGTAATAAGAAATGGACAATTGCAGTCACAAAATGTTCTGAAAAGAGGAGAGCTGAGAAAATGGGTAAGAAGTCTTCTTTTTCACTGCATACCATTTGTTCCTTTCGATTTTTTTTCCCTCTGACTGCATTACCCATAAAAATAAATAAAATATTGTTTTTAAAAGTTGAGTCTACAAAGATGTACTCAAATATGGAGAATAGTAACTGTTGGAAGAGATTTTACAAAATCTTTGGAGCAGATGGAAAAAGAAAGTATTGTGAAATACCAATATTTAATGAGTTATGAACTCCTATGTATTGAGAATGAAGGGAGCTGGTAACTGGATCTTTCATAAAGAATATCCATATTGGCAATAGGTTTACAAAAATATTACAAAATATTAATTCCAGTATTTTTCTAGAGTAATATACTTTTTATGTGTTGCAATTGTGATATCTTAAAAGAAATAAAACATTTATAATCTTCAAAGTCCTATTTTACATGTTACAAAGTTTAAGATCATTTATCTTCCTTAACAAAGAAGCTCCACTTATTTTATAGAACATGGTGACATTGGCAATTGAGGAATTACTACTAGTTTTTAAAATATATGTGTATTTTACATTTCATATTCATATCAGGAAAATCTAATTATGATATTTCATCTCCTTTCTTTTCCCCTTCTGACACCTTACCATTTCCAACCCTCCCTCAGATTTGCATACACTGACATTTTCAACATTTCTAAAACCTGACAGTTTTATTTTGCTAAGCAGGAATATGAAAGCATCTAGCAATTATGTCTCATTGATATTCCATCCTAGCAAGTGTACTTCTCATATAGGGACTAACATTTATTATTTTCAGAACTATCTCCCGGTGTGTTTTGTGGTGATAAATTCTTAATTTCCATATCTATATCTAATATCTATATATTTTACTAAGCTTCATATTATGATTAGGTGAGGATCATTCTTTTTGCTTCCACAATATATGCAGAAATTAAATTACCACATTTTTCTGACATCCATATTGAATTCATCTGAGAAGGAAAAGCACAATGATTAATTTTTGACGTGTTGTTTAATGATAAACTAAATGTATTTTCAAGATGTTTGGCATGTGCCTGTTAGTTATTGATTACTTCTTAAAAAATTATCACAAACTTTGCAGCTTAAAATAACACCCATTTATTATCCCACAGTTTCTGAAGATCAGAATTCTGAGTAAAACTTAGGGTCTCATAGGGCTGAAATCAAGTTGTCAGCTGGGCTGTAGTCTCATCTGGAGGTGTGATAAGGGAAGATTTAGTTTCTAAGGTCATTTAGATCCTTTACAGAACTCATTTCCCTGAGGATGTGTGACTAAAGACCCTATTTTCTCTCTGTCTGTCAGCTAAAGTCCCCTCACAGCTGTCAGAAACCATTCTCCGCAACTTGCCACATGGTTTCTCTTCTAACATGACAGCTCACTTTCTCAGGAACAGCAAGAAGAATGTTTGTTGTTGCTTTGAATCTCTTTTTTAGGTGTCAGTTGATTAGGTCAAACCCTCCCAAGATAATCCACCTAATGGCTAACTCAAATCTACTGATGGGTATCTTAATTACATCTCTAAAACATTTTAGATGTAAAATGGCATCTCACTTTTGTTATACAAGGCAATCTACTAATGGGAATGTTATCACTTCACATTCCTCAGTCTCACCCAAACCTTAATGGTAGGGGATTTCACAAGGAGCCTACCAGAGGGCAGGAATCTTGAGATCCCTTTAGAATTCTGACTATTCCAGTGCTATAGTTTTTAAATATGTGAATTACCTTGCTTTTCTTTCAAGTTTTAAACAGACTCAGTACACACTGATAGGTCAACTACTATTCCAGACACTGGAGAAATTACGACCTCAGACCCCAAATTGGATGCTCATTTAGGTTAAGGAGTCTCATGGATGATATTGAAATAAGAATTGCATGTCAGGAATAATTTCTTCATAATCTTCCACTTCAGTCTACTGGTCAAAAGGCATATAGGAACATGGTTACTTATACTGAGAGTTGTTGCTGCCTAAATAATAGCAGTGGAACTGTCATTGATGCAGCTGTTTGCTCTAATACTTATTCAAGTCTGTGGTTGTACAGCAAAAACAGGCACAGACTATATGAAAAATAATAGTTAAAGAAATGCCACTAGACAATATTTTGAATACACATGAGAAATTCAGAGCACCAGTAAAGGAAAATATCCAGGTAAATATAAAATAATGTATTCCAATAAAACTTTAATTACAAATACATGTGGTGACTAGATTTGGCCAGGGTTGTAGTTTTCCAAGCACTGACAGAGAAGACTTTTAAAAAAGCTCCCAATCAGCCCTGCTTAACTAAATTCTTTAAAACATTCCAACCAGAATACAGTAGTAATACATTTTTTAATGGGCTCTCAAAACATTATGCAGTATAAGCATAAGTTATATCATAAACCAAGCTTTGATAAAGTTAAAAGGATTTAAAAAAGAAATCATACACACTATGTTCTCCAACCGAAAATAAATTAAATTAGGAATCAAAGGAATTTAGGAATTCTCTAAATATTTGGAAATGAAAAAATAAAATTCAAAATAAACCATTAATCAAAGAAAAGCAACATAAAGAAAATTAGAAAGTATTGCCAAATGGCTGTAAATTTATGGGATGTATCTAAAGCAGTGCTTAGAAGAAATTTAGAATTCCAAATGCCTTTATTAGAAAGCAGGAAATATCTCAAAACCTATGTGTGCCACATTAAGATGCTGTGAAACAGGGAAAAATAAATAAAACTGAAGGAGGCAAAAGAAAGAAAATAATGAATATTAAAACATATTAGGGATTGAATCATGGCCCCATAAAGAAAGACATGTTCAAGTCCTAACCTCTGGTCCTGTGGATGTAAATCTTTCATAAATAGGATTTTTAAAAAAGCTATTATGATTTAAGGTTAGGGCTCAAGATACTTGAAGATCCTACTAAGATGACAAATTGAATCAGGGTGGACCTTAATCCGATACCACTGAAGTCCTTGTAAGCAAAGGAAATCAGACAAAGGAATAGAAGCCAAAAATCAGTGGAAACCAGAGGAACAGACACAAGGAGAAAGAAAAATTGTCATGGGACAGAAGACTGTTGGAATGTTACAGGTCTTGGAGAAACCAGTGCCTTGCCAATACCTTGATATTGAACTTCTATCCTCAAAAATCATGAGACAAGAAATTCCTGTTATTTAAAGCCATCCAGCATGTGGTATTTTTCATAACAGTCCTGGCAAACTAAGACAATTTTTCATACTGGGAAGTGGAGTGCTGCTATTAAAAATACCTAAAAATGTGGAAATTGCCTTGAAATTGTATAATAAGTAAAGGCTGGAAGAATTTTGAGACACTTGAGAGAAAAACCCTGAATTGTTGTGAAGAGAGCTGTAGAGAAAGTTTTTACGATCTTAGAAAATTCATATATTGTCATGAACAGAATGTTGGTAGAAATATGAATGTTAAAGGTGCTTCTGGTGTGGCCTTAGAAGGAACAGATGAGTGTGTTGTCAGAAACTGGAGGAAAGGCAATCTTTGTTATGAAGTGGCAGATATCTTGGCAAAATGTATTCTGATGTTGAATGAAGGTGGAACTACTCTAAGCAATGAATTTTTATATTTAGCTGAGAAGACTTCTAAGCAAAATATGGAGTATACAGCATTATTTCTCCTTCCTGATTATAGTAAAATTCAAGAGAAAAGAGATAAATTGGGGGCTGAACAATTAAACACAAGGGAACTAGCAATAGATAATTTGAAAAATCCTCAGCCTATCCAGATTCTGCTCTGAGAATAGGGTCAGAGTGGCTGTATCAGAGCCTACTGTTAGCTTCCAGAAAGTGAATTCCTTGAGAACAAGAGTGTTTATGAAGGTATGGGTGAACAACCCTTTGCTTAAAAGGGTGTGGCTGCACAGCTGTTTGCTAAGGAGATTGGGCAGATGATTCAATATCCAGTCAATCATCTCACAGGAATTCAGGACTAGAAATGCAGTTATTCAGGGAAGATCAATGGAAGATCTTTTTGTTTGGTGGCTTAAATGCTTTGAACTGCTCAGAAGCCAGCAAGGTTTTTGAGAATTTTGTATGAACAGAAGCAAGGTGAAGCAGACTGGAGGAGACAGAGATGGAATGAAATGAAGAAAGAATGACTTCAAGCAAATTTCTAAGCAGAAAGGATCTCTGGCCAAAAATAAGGGCTAGCATCTCAGTGTTTGGAGAGGTGGGCCTTATAGCGAAAGTTTGGAGGGGTCACTTTCCACTCCAGCATCCAGGAGAGTGTGGCTCCCAGCCAGGTACTTGGGGAAGGTGGGGCCTACACCCTGGTTTTGGGGAGAGGATGGCCATTGCCCTAGAATGTGGAATGGATGGGGCTGTAGCATAGGAGGCCCAGAGGAAAAAATATGAATCCACAGATGACTCTAAGATCTTGCAACCTAATGGATTTTGCTATGTTGTGTTTTGGACTTGACTGGAACCCATGAACCCTGCTTTCCTTCTAATTTCTCACTTGTGGAATGAGTATCTCTATCCTATGCTTGTCTGACCATTGTGTTTATTTAATGCAATTTTATTGAGATATATTCACATACCATACAGTCATCCAAAGTGTGCAATCAGCTGTTCACAGTTTCATCATATAGTTGTGAATTCATCACCACAATCAATTTTTTTAACATTTTCATTACTCCAAAATATGAAAATAAAAACAAGACTAAAAATAAAAATAAAACTACAAAAGAAGACCCAAAACAACTCATAGTCTTCCCATCCCCCCATTATTCATTTAATTTTTGTTCCCCTTTTTTCTATTCATCTGTTTGTATGTACACTGGATAAAGGGAGTGTGAGCAACAATATTTTCACAATCACACAGTCACAACGTATATGCTACATCATTATACAATCATCTTCAAGAATCAAGGATAATGGATTGCAGTTCAACAATTGTAGGTATATCTTTCTGGCTATTCTAATACACTAATACTTAAAAAGGGATATCTATAAAATGCATAAAATAACCTCCAGAATGACTTCTCGACTACTTGAATCTCTCAGCCACTGAAACTGTACTTTGTTTCATTTCTCTTCCCCTTTTAGGTCAAAAAGATGTTCTCAATTCCACAATGCTGGGTCCAGACTCATCCCTGGGAGTCATGTTTCATGTTGCCAGGGAGATTCACACACCTGGGAGTCATGTCCCCATGTTGGAAAGAGGGCAGTGAGTTTACCTGCAGTGTTGGCTTATAGAAAGAGGCCACATCTGAGCAATGAAAGAGGCTCTCTGGGGGTGACCCATAAGCACAGTTATAAATAGACTTAGCCATTCCTTTGCATTAACAAGTTTCACATGGACAAGCCCCAAGAGTGAAGGCTTGGCTTGCAATGGTAGTCCCCAGTGCTTGCAAGAATATTAGGAATTCCTCAGGTGGGGAAGTCTAATATTTTCCCCAGTCCTTCAAGGGGACTTTGCAAATACATTTTTATTCTCTGCCCAAATTACTCTAGGATGTATCAGTGTTTCATGTTAACCTGTAGAAATCAGCCAAATCTCACCCCCTAACCAAGGTTCCATGTAATTATGGTGTTTGAATAAACTGACCCTGCAAATTAAATTATATAGTATGCTACAGAAAGTATAGATTTTGCACCAAATAAACATCTCTTCCTTTGGTCTCACACAGAAATTGAGGTTTTAAAACAGTCAATATCTTCCTTTTCCCTTTAGTCTGGTTTACCTTAATTCTAATCAAGGCCATTTTGTTCATATCTCTAATTAATGTCTGATCTCTTTTTCACCTATTTTAACATCTGCTGTATGGTGTAATCACTCTGTCTCTGAGTCTTAGGTGTCATAGAGATACCTGAAGTTATAGGGACCAACCAGCTTGGCATCTCAGAATTTAGAGATAATGATTACAACTCATGAATCAATGTGACTGCTATAAGCTTACAATCTGAGAACCATTACCATAAGCCTTCCCTTGATAACCTATGTTCTCAGATTCAATTCTGAGTTGGCACATTTTATTTGGTCCATATTAGTGAGGTGTTATAATATTTATCTTTTTGATTCTGGCTTTTTTCACTCAACATACTGTCCTCAAGGTCCATTCACCTAGTTACATACCTCACAACTTCATTTCTTCTTGCCACTGCTGAATATTACATTGAAAATACACACCACAGTTCATCATTCCATTATTCAGTTGATGCACCCTTAGGTCATCTCCATCCATTGTGAATTGTGAATACTGCCACCTTAAACACCAGTGTCCAATGTCCATTCATGTCCCTGCTCTCAGTTCTTCCAAATATATACCCAATAACAGCTTTGCAGTATGGTATAGCAACACCATATTTAGCTTCCTGTGGAACCATCACACTGCCCCCCAGATGGGCTGCACCATTCTACTTCTCTTCCAACAGTGAATAGGTACATCTCTCTCTCAACATTTTCTTCATCACTTGTATCTCTCTGTTTGTTTTTTAAACAGTTTTATTCACACACCATGCAATCCATTCTAAGTAAACAATCAGTGATTCCTGGTGTAGTCATATAGTTATGCATTGATCTCCACAACGTATATGAGGACATTTCCATTTCTTCCAAAAGAAAGATGAAAAAGAGAAAAAAATGAATAAAAATATAAAAGATTGAAGAAAAAGAAAAATAAAGTAAAATACAATGAAAAGGTCAGACAACAGCACCACCACCAAGAACCCCATATCATTCCCTTATAACCCCCTCTTATAGACATTTAGCTTTGGTATATTGCCTTTTTATTACAATTAATGGAAGCATCTTACAATGTTACCCTTTACTACAGACTATAGTTTGCATTCATTGTACTTTTTCCCTTGTACCAACAAATTTTCAACACCTTGCCATGCTGACTTTCATTTGTTCCCCCTCTTTTAAAAACATTCTTATAAAATTTGTACATTTAATTACCTTCATTAAACACTCCAGGTTTCCCTAAGATATGCAATCCTAGTCTTATCTAGCTTTCCTTCTGGTGTCATACATTCCCCTAGCCTTCCTCTTTCAACTGTACTCACACTCATCTTGTTCAGAGTACTTACAATATTGTGCTACCATCAGAAGGTGTTATGCTATCCATTTCTGGATACATACAATCAATCCTGTTCACCCATAAGTACTCCTTCAGGACCTTCAGCATCAAATGCCCAATTTTTGACTACTTTCTATCCCCTTTTATCCTGTATTTTCATCTTTAAGTTTCAAATTTCACTCATCAATATTAGTGAGTCTATAGAGTATGTGTCCTTTTGTTTCTGGCCAATTTCATTCAATGTAAAATCTACTGTCTACTATTTTGATACTTGGAATTTCTATGTCATATCTTATTTTATTTTCCCTCTCTCCTTTTATTCTCACTTATAGTCTTCATTTCTACTCTCATCTGCAAAACTCTCTCTCTCTCATGTCTTTTCCTATCTGCCTGTAGTGCTCCTTCTACAATTTTTTGTAGATCAGGTCTCTTGTTCACAGACTCTTTCAGTGTCTGTTTGGCTGAAAATATTTTAAACTCTCCCTCATTTTTGAAGGATTTGAAGGACAGTTTTGCCAGGTATAGAATTTATGGCTGGCAGTTTTTTCTTTCAGTATCTTAAATATATCATGCCACTGCCTTCTTGCCTCCATGGTTTCTACTGAGAAAGCTCCACATCATCTTACTGACCTTCCTTTGTATGTGATGGATTGCTTTAGTCTTCCAGCTTTCAGAATTCTTTTTGTCTTTGACATTTGATAATCTGATTGTTAAGTGTCTTGGAGTAGGTCTATTTGGATCTATTCTGTTTGGGGTATGCTGTTCTTCCTTGATCTGCAAAATTTTGTCTTTCATGAGAGATGGGAAATTGTCAGTGATTATTTCCTCCTTCATTGTTCCTGCCCCTTTTCCCTCCTCGTCTCCTCTGGAACACCCATGACATTTATATGCATGTGCTTCATGTTGTCATTCAGTTCCCTGAGACACTGCTCATATTTTTCCATTCTTTTTCCCATCTGTTCTTTTGTGTGTGGGATTTCAGATGTGTTGTCCTCTAGTTCCTGAATCCTTTCTTCTGCTTCTTGAAATCTGCTGTTGTATGTCTCTACTGTGTTTTTCATCTCTTCTGTTGTGCATTTCATTCCCTTAAGTTCTGCCAATTTTATTTTCAAACTTTCAAATTCTCCTTACATTCACCCAATGTCTTCTTTATGTCCTTCATCTCTTTCGCCATATCTTCTCTCAATTTGTTAACTTGGTTTTTGAATTGATTAAGCATTTTTGTTTGAAGATCTTTAATTAATTGTTTCAACTCCTGTATTTCATTTGAAGTATAAGTTTGTTCCTTTGACTGGGACATAACATCATTTTTTTCTAGTTTAATTCACAACTTTTTATTGTGTAGGCATCTGGTTTCCTTGATTACCCCAGTCAAATTTTCTGAGCCTGGATGGGCTCTAGTCTCAGGAAGGTGTAATCTGTATTGGGTTTCCCTGAGGATGAGACCCAGCATATTGTCAGACTTTCCTATGAGGCCTCTAGATGCTGTGCTTTTTGTATCCTGCCTAGCATGTGGTGCTTGTCAGCCCACAGCTCCCCACAAGTATAAAGAGGTGTGTAGACTTTAATTCTCAGTAGACCCTGTCCCAGTCAGAGGCTGAGTGTCAAAAGCCAAGCTTAACCTTTATTCCACCCCCCTCCCCAGGCCCTACGGTCTGAGTTCTCTGAGACAGGGCAGCCACTTGAACTGGGCCCTGCCTCCCCCTTTTCATAAGGAAGATAAGCTCTTTAAGGATTTATCTCCTGTATTTGACTTATTTCTTAGTCTCTTTAAATATCTTAACTCCACCCTTGCCTGGGTAAGTACTGACAATTGAAAATTGTCGAGGTTTTCTCTAATGAGCTACTTAGAATGAGAGAAATAAAAAGGAAAAAAGAAAGAAAACCCCTTTTGGGGCCAGTCCCCAGCCCCCAAGTACTAGTCAAGGACCAAAGTTGGTGCCCAGTTCTATGTGCCCCTTTTCTTGGCACACAGTTCTTTTTCAGTATTCTGAGCTAAGCCAACTCCACAAGCCTCTGTTTTTAATTATTTATGTATTTTTTTTTCTGTCAGCCCTGCTTCCTCTCTGTCAGGAGAACCCTCAGGTTCCTTTCCTGCTTGCTCTGAATTTATCTGTGCTGCTAGCTTGCATTCAGTAGTCCAGATTCATTAATTAAAACTGCTATTGGAGCTTGTTTGAGCTACCTTCCATTCCTTCTAGTAGACTGCCTCTTTTTCCCACAGGGAAGTGTTTCAACTCAGCCTGCTATGCCAGTGGGGGAGGGGTGCCACCTCCTCAGTTTGAGGAGTTTTACTTACAGTTCTTATGCTGTGACCTCAGCTGTTCCACCCATTCCAGACTGGTATATATGTGACCAGTCACAGATGTCCCCCAACAGTTGTTCCAGACTATTTACTAGGTGTTCCTGGCTATATGCTAGTTGTTTCAGAGGAATAACTAAATTCCATATGTCCCTATGCTGCCATCTTGCCCCACCTCTAAACAATATTCTCTTAATCAGTGGATCAGAAAAGCCAAACACTCTGTTTTGAAAGCAAATAACTTGTTTTCTAGGTTTCAGAGAGCCACAGACTGAGAGGTATTTTGCCCCAGGATGGATTAAAACTATAACTGATTTCAATGAGATTTGTTACTGAAATGTCTTGAGGTGTTTTGGGATATTGGAATGGGGCAAATGTATCTGCATGTTGAAAGAGCATATCTTTTTGATATCTTGAGGGCAGACTGGGTATAGAATCATATCACCTATAAGGACAAGTTCAAGTCCTAACCCCCAGTTCTGTGGCTGTGAACCCATTTGTAAATAGAACATTTGAAGACATTATTATTAGTTAAGGCATGTACTCTTTTGTGAATAGGATCTTTGAAGATCTATTTAGATAGTGCCACAACTAATTCAGGGTGGCCCTTAATTCAGTGCAGCTGAAGTCCTTATAGGCAAAGGAAATGGTAAAGAAGCCATAAGTCAGTAGAGAACAGAGAAGCAGAAACAAGAAAGAGAGATTGCCATATGAAGGAGAACATTACAGACTCTGGGAGAAAGTATGCCATGTCAAAACCATGATATTGGACTCTAGCCTCCAAAACTGTGATGCAATAAATTCCTGTTGTTTAAGCTAAACAGTTTATGATATTTGTCATAGCAGCCATGATAAACTAAGACAAAGGAGAAGTCAGTGACATCCCAAATAGTAAAACCAATAAAATCAATGAAAAGATGTTAGTTCTTTTGAATTATCATCAAATATTAAAAAAAGTATTTACTTGAGCAAAAATGGAAGAGAGAAGGCAAAAATTAACCAAATCAAGAAAACTTCAGTAAAATGAACAAATTAAAATTAAAAAGATAAAAATTACCAAAAACAATTCTAAAAAATAAAAATTCAAATGGATGTAAGTAAAGAAATTGAATGAAAACGTTAAAATCTCACACAGACAAACCCAGTTCTAAATATCTTCATTGGTGAACTCTAACAATTATTTAAAGAATAAAAATCACCAGTCCTTCACAAATTATTCCAGAATTTGGAGGATGAGGGAATACTTTCTAACTCATTGTAAGAGATTAGCATTGCCCTGATTAAAAGTCCTAGTAAAAAGTTCATAAGAAAACAAAGCAAGAGAACAAAACAACAAAAACAACTATAGTCAAATATCCCTCATGAAGATAAATGCTAAAATTGATATCAAACCATAAACAAACAGAAATCTGTAACATTTAAAAAATATTATTCATGACCAAGTCTCATCTATCCCAGGAATATAAAGAATTGTTGTCATCTATAAAAACAGAAATCAATAGTGTAATGGCACCATATTGATAGGAAAAAGGACAACAAACAAATGATTTTCTCAATCAAAAATGAAAGGCATATAAAAACTCCAGTCCCCATTTATTATAAAATCTCTCACCAGACCATGATTGAAATAAAATAAAATATTTGGATTTAAAATATACTTTATAAACATGATAACAAGAAATTAGAGGGAAACCAAGGAAATGAGTAGATTCTATCATGAATCTGAATAAATTATTGTTAATGCAGCAGAGTCAAGAGTAAAAACATACAAGAAACAAGTATAAAATGCAATGGAATGCATAGAATAAAAACAGAACAGAGGTGTGTGAAGCAACATTAGAAAAGATGTTGAGCAAACATTTCCTGGAATTGATTTAAAAACATGAATTGGTATCAAAAAGAGTGCAATTACCAAATGTGAAAAACGCAAAGTAATCCACACCAAAACTGCATCATTGTAAAATTGCAGCATAGCAAAGATAATCATCCAAGTCAAGTTATGTATAGAAGAATGAAAATTAGACAGAAGACTTCTCAAAAACAATTTTAAAAATGGAACAATGCCTTATAATACATATTAGTAGTAAACTTACTGATTGTTCCCTAAGTATGCACATTTAACACTTTCCCTATTTCTCTGTCAGTAATAGATGAACATCATTACCACATATATACCATTGATAAGGTAGTTTTAGGAAGGTACATTTTGCCTAACTAGCTACATTTCCCAGACTAGTTTGCAACAAGGATTGACAAGGTGATTGATTTCTGCAAACTATTGCCTGAGTCTCTTAAATGAAAATTACTTATCCTTAACTTCTGTTTTTTTTTTTTTCTTCTTGCAGATTAGAACATGAGCAATGAACTTGTGAGCCAGTTTTGTCATTAGACAAGAACATTCTAGAATATAGCAAACCAAGAAGATAGGAAAAATTGTTCTGGTTTCATGATTGTTTTCCTTGATTAGAAATGCCTTCCTGCTCTGAAATCCCCAAATATATTTGCATTGTTACATTAAATAAATTACCATCTAATGTGTTTCAGTCATGCAATTTTTGGTTTTATTTGTTAAAATTGTATGCTAGTTAATATGATCTTCTTCAAAGTCCTGAGAGGAAGTAGCTGTCAAATTAGAATTGAGAGTGTACCTAAATAAACTTATTTCAGAATCAGTGAAAAATTATGGTTTACTCAAAAAAATTATTTTAACTACTATAACTTCAGTACAAGATATTCTTTAGATATTTTATTTAAGAGTTTCTTTAGAAGGACTCCTTTAAGATGTGTGTCAGGAAGGAGAAAAATGCAATGGAAGATCTACTGTAAAAATACATACAATCTTGAGTGAAATGTGAATGTCTATACTAATTGTATGCAATAATAATGATTATGCCTATTTTGGTATCTTAAAACAACTAAGATTATGCATAACAAAGATTATTCCAGTGTATGAATCTGAAAACACATGACATTCTATGGCATAGGTATTGTCAAGTTCCCAGGAGCCCATTGCAGAGTAAATCATCACTCTGAAAATACACAACAGAAGTGGTGGTAACAGGATATGTGGTTATCTTCAACACAAGACAATTCATTCCTATTACCTGCTTATATCATACGGAAAATTTGCCATCAAAATAAACCAGAGCATCTGTAATTCCTGGAAAGGAAGTTTAGGAGGCTGAGTTAGACAGAGAATATTCATCTCTGTGGGACATGGGTGGATTCATTTTTAAACATTATCAGGGTAATATGTGCTGGAAAAGTAATGAATGATCACCTTATTAAACAACTTTAGAACAAAAGGAAACTGAGAAGCCATATACTCAATATTCTCTTTATAGAAAGACTAAGATTCTCATTTTAAAAAGGCCAAGTGAGTTTTAGTAATTTGTCTATGCTTTCCAAATCTGATAGTGGTATAATTGGACCAAATTCTCCTAATACCCAATCTAGAATGCCTATTACCAATATAAGCAGAACTCAAACTCATATATGATTAAATTCACCAATAATTCACTTTCTTAAAGTTATTTCTAAAATACAGATATTTATTATTTTATTTGGTTTTGTTCTATATTTTCTACATAATGCATTAACGACAGAATAACTTATTTAAGTCTGACTAGTAAAGGAAAAATATATGCATATATTTATGTGTGAGAGAGAGACAGAGAGAAACAGAGACAGACTATACTCAGGATCATTTTACAAAATCTGGTTTTATGTTTATTTAATGTATTATTATTCCACATGTGAATAGTCACACATATCCATAAAGAAGTATCAGTAGGTTTGATGGAAGGGTGTTGTCCTTGACCTTAAGATGGCATTATACAATACAAAATAATTGCACATATAACTTACTTTTCTAAAATCTAAAAATATTCTAAATTAATAAAATACATCTGACACTAATATTTTAGGATATGGTTTTACATACCCATTACATATATGATCCATATAGTTAAACACTAAGCTATACTTATTGAATTTCTTTATAAAGGTAATAGAATGTAGTGAAAGTAACATTGTTTCTTATAACCATTCAGGATGCTTACTTCATTGATTTGTAGATAATGTTTTGTAGGTTAAAACAATGAATGTATTGTTTTGTAAAGCTATTAGAATAAAATATCCTTACATGAATATGCTTACTAAAATTTTATATAATAAATGAAAATTCAAGGCATGCATGGAAATTTCCTGTTTCATATGAACATCATAATAGATTTCCATAGTAGTAAAAGAGTTCTTAAAACAGGAAAATAACAGCAAAGAAACAATTCCCTTCAAAATTTGTTTTAAAATTTTCATTTTTTTCTTCTGATTTATATAAGCATTTAAAATACTTTTATATATTTATATATTTAAGAATAAGTTCTCAAAAACAATTTCCAGCCAACACAAAGCAACATCTGTAAGCCATGTGTGGAATCATTATTCCAAGCATTCTCAAGTCTTCACATAATTGTAGCACCAGCTGACATCTAACTGAAACTACATGAACTATCCCAAGGGAGAACTGTCTGGCAAAGCCCTGCCTAAATTCCTGTGCCACTGAATCTAAAAGCATAAAAGAAAGGTCACTGCTTTACATCACTAACTTGAAATGGTATATTAATCAGTTTTAGCAATTTGACAAACATATTTTAATATTAATAATATTTATAATGATTGATAGCAATAATATTTATTATCAAAATTCATTAAGCTGTTTATCCAAGGACAATCACAAATCTACCTGATGACAAAAAATAAATTTGTGGGGTGGCAAGAAAATTTTAATTTTTAGTATCAAATTTGTCAGTGTAGATCATTTTACAAAATTTATTTTTAAAAAATAATTTTTATTGAAGTACTCCATTGCTACATAATAAAACAGTTTTCAATAATTAATTATGTAATATTTGCAACAAATGTGTGTTTTTTTTAAAAAACTGATACAGAAATGGAGATTTAAGAGGATAAATATCAAAGATATCACATCTTGTATATAGTATATCTAGCAAAACTTAAAAA